>NC_138026.1:90598807-90845767 GCF_964106645.2 Podarcis pityusensis | reverse complement strand
ATGACTTTTGCCGCTTTGAAGATAAGTGGAAGCAATTAGATTTAAACACAATGAGCCTTTGCTTTGTAAGGTCTCCACAATCCCTATTGATTTCTCAGATTGCCTTGTTTTCTTCTTCCATATTTAGTTAACTTTCTCATGTCTGCAAACCTGCTTAGAGACTCAGGGTTGAGGCTCCCTGCGCCGAAGGTGGCACGTGTTTTTGGCAAGCACAGTCTGCAGGCTGACATTGGGGGGTGTTGGTGGGGGAATACATTCTGCAAAGGTCCTTTTTCACAAACGGCTGATTCTGTGGCATCTTTTTGAGGCAGAGTAGATAACATTAGCCAAAGCTCTCAGAGGGACGAGATATGAAGCTAGCACCCCTTTGATGAGAAAAATATATTGCAGTGTTGTGCTTGTTTCGCATTCACAGGGCTGATGGTCCATTTTTATCCCTCTCTAAGTGGGTTTTGTCTAGCAGGCGCCGGGAAAGTAACTAGATTTGGGGGGAAGGAGACAAGGCAACGAAATCAAGAGTGGAGCATTTATTGGCAAGGGGTGACGTTTAAATCTAATTGGCTTCCACTTATTCCTCAAAGAGGAACTTTCTTTTTGAAGGGTCAGTCACAGGAAGGACGGCCATGGAAATGTGACAGTTTTATAATGCGATTCTGCTTTGAAATGTGCAAATACTTTCCCCGTTCTTTTGGGACTGTTCAAACTGTCAGGCGTGCAAATGCTTCCTTCAGTTGCAGGGCTCAAGATGGTTTCGTTTTGGCTCATGCATGACTGCCAGCAATATAAATAGATTCTGCATATTAATCCCGAACTCATTTGTGCCCTGTTAGATGGTGAGCTGTCTCCACTTGTCTTTAGCAAGGCATTTGCACAGTGGAGCACAGTTTCTTGGAAGGATTACCGTGTTTTATTTAATTGGCACCCCTATAACACTGAGATACTAGAAATGAAGCGTTAAGGTCTACTCGACAAAGCCTGTGCAGGTTACAGGTTGCTATTATCACCAGCTGAGTTTTCTGATTTCCTTTAGAGACAGATAAACTCCAACCTTTCAGGTTAGGACGGGTCATAGCAGAGTGGTGAAGCAGTGCTTTGCATGCAGAAGGCTCAATCTGTTGCATCTCCTTCATATGCCTACTCCTCGAGAGGTCCGTAGGGTGGCAACACGAGAATGGGCCTTCTCTGCAGTGGCTCCCCGTCTGTGGAATGCTCTCCCCAGGGAAGTTCGCCTGGCACCTTCATTATACACCTTTAGGCGTCAGGCAAAAACATTCCTTTTTAACCTTTGGTTGACCTGATCCACATCCTATACCCTTTTAAAAATGTGGCTCTTTTTTTGGGGGGGGGTTATTATTGGGTTATTGTTTTTATTGTGATTTTAATATTGTGATCTGCTTTGTGAACCACCATAAGACCTCCAGGTATAGGGTGGTATATAAATTCAATTAATAATAATAATAATAATAATAATAAAATAGGGATGGGAGAGAACCTTGTCTGAAACCCTGGAACCCCACTGCCGTTCACTGTGTTCAGTACTGAGCTAAACGAACGAACTCAGCATAAGGCATCTTTGTATATTCCTCATTCGGGACCAAGTAGGTTTATGATAAATCCCCTTTTATTAAGAAGGGAGGAGCTATATCAGTGTAGGGTCCATCTATCTTATCCCACTGAATGCCAGTTAAATAACAAAATATGCTTTTCTTTGCAATGTATTAAGCAAACCCCAAATTCTCCTTTCTGTTCACTGCAACTCTCAAATGATGCCAAAGACAGATGTGAATTTTCTTGTCCAAGAATCCCTGGCCCCTGGTCTTGTCTAGTGACCAGGAGTCACTATTAAACCAGCCTGCAACAGGTTACTTGGCATACAGAAGGGTAGTTCCCTGGCAGTTCAAGATTACAGCATAGTTTTTGGTGTGTTTCTTAGAAGGTTTAAAGATTCTTCCCAATCTGATCCTGCTAATCTGGCTTTCCACAACTATTAAATATAGGAGGTTTTTTTGTTTTTGTTTTTAAAATCTAAATTCAACATGTGTTGCATCCAGTGTTCTATTGTCGCATCTTCCTAGGACTTTCACTTTCTGTTTAGCCGATAGCATGGCTCTTTCCTCATGACATTTTGGGAAGACTCAAACTGCAGGAACGATACATCGCTAAGGAATGGGGGAATATGTGGTCCTCCAAAGGTTGTTGAACTTCACCTCCCAACCCAACTAGCATAGCCAATAGTCAGAATATTGTAATCTGAGGGCAAAGTCATGGTAGAGGTACCAACTTGGCCTGCAGTGCAACGATCATCCCTAAGTGTCAAGAGATCTCATAATGAGCGCTGTGCCTGGTTCTGTATTGCATGCTTGCCTCAACCCATCTAGCTGTATCTTGGTTTTGGTTTTGTCATGAGCGTAACAGTCATTTTGCAAAGAACTGGGTGGGGAGGTATATGGTGAGGACCCTGAATGTCCCACCCAGGAGTCCCTTATGTTTGGCTGAGTGGAAAGTGAGCTGTGACAGTTTTTCATCCAGCCAGCACAGTCCCCCCCCCTTCAGTGACCCCTCTACTATACCTATGACGCCTCTCCTGAATCATCTTTGAAGTCTTTGTGCATATTCTGGAATAAACAGTGTGGCAATTGTGTCTCTAGACAGCCTAGTAAGAATGACTGGCCCTGTACGCAGCAAGTCCTTCTTTGATTGCACTGCTGTGCGCGGGGGATTTTGAGCTTCTTCCTTTCATGTTTTTGTTATAAGCTGCTGTTTTCTGCAAGCCAAAGCCAACAATACCCAGCCAGCAGTATCCTTGTATTGTTCTCCTGCTCTTAATCTGTAATCCCAGCTGTCTGAATGTTCTCTGAGGACCCGAGAGGCTTCACACCATTCTTATTGTCTAAATAAGGGGTGTGATTTGTTCTACCCTTGAGATGCAGCCATGTGATGAAAGCAAACACATTTGCATTAGGAAATGAAATAAAAAGAGGATAGTCACAGACAGATGAAGCCCATCAC
Source organism: Podarcis pityusensis (assembly GCF_964106645.2). Classification (NCBI taxonomy): domain Eukaryota; kingdom Metazoa; phylum Chordata; class Lepidosauria; order Squamata; family Lacertidae; genus Podarcis; species Podarcis pityusensis. The sequence continues at coordinate 90,842,758 of NC_138026.1, read as the reverse complement.
ATGCGAAAAGTGTGCGTTCTTGGGAAGTTCCCACAATTTGTTGCCTGGCCTGCAACAGAACAGTGGTAAGGGAGGCCTAATATCCCAGAAGCAATCACATAGGATCTCTCCCCCTACCCCCCACCCCGGCAAAAGCAGCACAATTGCTTACATTGAAAAGTAACGTTCAGACAGAATTTCAGGCGTCTTAAAGCTATTTTTGGAATGCATTTTTAGCAGCCAAAATCAGCTAGCCATGATTACGCCGTGACCTTGCGGGTTCCTGGAACGTTACCATTGAGAAAGAGAGAATGGAAGACATACCAAATTTGCATCTAAATATGGCCATGATGACTTCTCCCAATGAGATTTTTAGTGAACTGTCATCATCATTTCATTTCACGAGAGTGGTCATATACGAGAGCACTTCAGCATTTCCGACATTTAATACGTGATATTTGAGCTCCCTGGGGAAATTGTGCTGTGTTCTAATAAAAGATGTGAGGATGAGCTCCCTTCCATCAAAACCTGCTGGACATAAGTAGAAATTAAAATGTACGCAGTTGTTAACAGCACACAATTTATTGGGCCAGCAAGTAGACCAAATACGGCCCTCTCTTACTGTCATAGAATTGCAGGTTTAGAACAAGTCTAAAAAGCCTCTGATTTTGGTAGACAGGGCCTGCATTTTACATTTGACTTTTTGCTAATCTGGAGCAAACTGGTGTCCTGGCCACATTATTCCCAAACTATTCTGTCCATGTAACTGGATTCATGGAATCAGCTTCATAATGCTGCACCAGACTTCTCCAGCCTGTGGCCCAGGAAATCTGTGGCCCAACCTGGAGTATTAACTGGAACTGTGTTGGCACCATACATTTAATGCAAGAATCCTGGGAACTGTAGTTGGATAGGAATTGTAGCTCTGTGCATCTGACTGTTAAACAGAAGGTTAGTGGTTCAAGCCCATCCAGGGATGGCTGTGGGCTGGATTCCTGCATTGCAAGGGACCCTTGAGGTCCCTTCTAACTCTGTAATTATGTGATTCCCATGATTTTAAGGGGTGGGTGTGTGCTTTCAATGTATGGCACTGATGTAGTCTGCAGGTGCTGGAGAGTGTTGGTGGTAGCTTGGCATGATCGGTCTAATACAGATTTCTTAGGCACCACGTATTCAAACTCATTGTTGCAAGCTTGACAAGTAAGCATATACTTTGAAAAGGAAAGATTCAGGACTAGCATGTAGTTCCTCAATTGCTCATTCAGTTGCAAAGTCTTCTTCCAGATTTTCCAGAAGATAAACTATATAAATGATACAAGGAAGTGCTTTATCCAGATCATTGTCTCTTCTATCTTACAAAATCTACCCTTCTTTTGTAGGCCTTTTACTTGGATGTTACTGGGGGTGGTTTAGAATGTGTTGGAATATTCAAAGTTGAGACATCATGGTTTAATTGGCCAGAAGTGTTGCTGTATAGCTATAGTTAATAACCTATGCTCTTGCATGTAAAACAAGAAAATGGGCCAAGAAAATGGAGCATTATCTCCTATGCTGAATGAAATAGGAAAGAAGGCAAGATCAAGACTTTATCGTCTACTGTTGTCTGTCAAGCTCACAATCAGAAAGTGTGAATGGAGTGTTAAATTGGGTAATGCCTCTTTCTTGAATGATCTGGTTAGCTTTAAATAGCTGTGCCCACGTAACCATTGGCAAGAGTTGGCTATATGAAAATGCTATATCGGTTCATGGAATGTACAGTAGCTGTTTGACCTGAATCTAAGTGCAAAGGATTAAAATGTGGTAATTTAAGCTGTCGTCACTTGTGTTACAAGCCTTGCTCTGATTCAAAGATTTTGCTACAGAAGCAAAGTTAAAAGTTATAAAACTACTTTTATTTCCTAAACTTACTTCTACGCTGATTGGGTTTTCTTTCTCACTCCACACTAAATGATTTTTTTTTAAAAAAAAGATTACTAAAATATATTGGGATGATGGGAAGGAAGTTATAAATTCTATATTTAGTCATCTATCTCATGGTTTCTGGACTTTACACAATAATGCATATTCTTTAAATTGAGTAATCTTATTTGCAGAGTTTATAACTAGGATCATATCTATACTGACTGCCTGATTATAGTACAGTGGTACCTCCGGTTAAGTACTTAATTCGTTCCGGAGGTCCATACTAAAGCTGAAACTGTTCTTAACCTGAAGACCACTTTAGCTAATGGGGCCTCCTGCTGCCGCCATGCCGCCGGAGCACAATTTCTGTTCTCATCCTGAAGCAAAGTTCTTAACCTGAAGCACTATTTCTGGGTTAGTAGAGTCTGTAACCTGAAGCGTATGTAACCTGAAGCGTATGTAACCTGAGGTACCACTGTATTTATAACTTCCTTTCCCCCTCCCCAATATATTTTGAGTAATCTGCTGTCTTCTCCACTGGCCAAGAATACTGACAGCAATGATGGCTGGTTGTCATCCTACCACTTCTTTCTCTAAGATTGTCAGGATCCACAGAACCAAACCCCTTGAGACTCCAGGTTGGGGCTGAGTCATGCTGTTTTGAGAATAAAAAGGAGTCTCATAGTTGCTGCAGGCAATGACTAAGGTATTGGGGGACGGTGTGTGTAGACGGGCGATTTATGATGCGTCAACCACATTTGTGGCAATCACACAACCTTAAAATCAGTGAATGAAAGCAATCACCACCCAGCAGCAATTAAGCATACATTGCTTTACTCGAGATAAATTCCATGTCCTTTCTGTGGCCTCCTTCCTGTCACCTGCCATGGGCTAACGCCTGCGATCACGTCACCCTGTCACCATCAATATTGGCTTGTCAAAAGGGTAGACAAGTATGTCCTCCAGGCAACAATTCTAGTTCTAATCTAGAAGGTTGTCAGTTCCTTGGAGTTCCTTCGCAATGCAGGTTATCAAAAGAGAAAGTCATTTGGCTAATGGAAAACACACAGCTGTCCTCTGGTATGTGTACTCTTATTTTAATACTTTTGACTTCAAGGGGGAAGAAATATTTTCTTCGGGGTGCGTTGTATGTTAGAAATCCAAGCAGCCAGGTGTTCCTTTAGCTCCCGAAGCCCAGCTTCTGCCAGCAAATCCCAGGTCTTCTTCAGGGTTTTATTTTGAGAGGCTAGATGCATTCTCCTGGCTTTGTATGCAGCAAGCGAAATTAGAAATCATCAGTATGGCCAACTATGGTACATGCAAGTAGAGCCTGGATCATTTCGTCCTTTTGATTCACAAAACTCTGAAGTCAAGGAAGCCACCCCCCTACGGAAACTGACCTGCTTTGCACTTTGGCTCTCAATTCAACTTTCCAGTTGGCCAAACAGCTCTCTGTATCCCCATAGAAACCTATTGGGTCAAATCCAGACAGCTGGCATTTTTGGGCATGTGCCAGGACCCACTGCTGATGCCTGCCCTTGAATTCCCTCATTTCCCACTCCCTGGCATGGCACTTTGAGCAGCAAAAGTGACTAGATCTAGCCACACTTAGAGTTTCCCACAGCATCCTTGAGTGTTATTCTGGGGCGTTGTGGGGAATTAAATGAGTTGCTAGACACAACCCCAGCACTTCTTGATGCATTACCACTACAGCCAGATAAACCCACTAGGGTCCAGGGGTCACAGACCTGAAACTGCCTTTCATTAGTCGAATGCAGCCGGCTCTGACCCAGTTCCTGACTACAACCTGCCTGGTCAGCTGCTTGGCTGTGCAGATATTTGCATTTTAAACCTCTTGAGAAGCCTGCATAGCCAGGCTCAGGCTCTATCTCAGTCATGGACATGAGCATGTGCTTGACCTCTTTACAGACACATCTCAGAAAAACTTGAATTAAGAGCTGCAAAAGGGTCCCAGTGATGTACCCTTAAGCTCTGTCTTTCAATCTGGTTTCCCAGGGCTAGATTCATATCATGTTGTTGTCACCTCCAAGTGGAGATGAAACTTTTGGCATCGCCACTTACACATCATAGAAAAGAGAAGGAAAGGCATCATTGGAAAAGTCTGCATAAGCTTTGCAGGTGCTAATTTATATGCATAGGTGCAAATGTATAAATAATTACTACAATTCAAATTGGTGTGGAAGAATGCAACAAACTCAGTTACCTACCCGGGGACCAGCAGTTGATGGGGACCTTCAGTGCATCCACTTTCCCTTCTCTTTGTGTATATATATATATATATATATATATATATATATATAAAAATTTTTTTAACATATCATTTTCAACAATTATAAAACATGCTTTTATATCTTATGCAGTTTTTTGACTTCCGCCAATCACATCTGAAAATTTTCCAATCTTTTCCACTTAATTTACATTTCTTACTTTCACTATTACTTTTAAATATCATAACCAATGTCTCTCTTCTTTATCTTCTTTGCAATATTTCATATATTCCTCCTTACAAAACTTCTTGTAGTCCTACTAGCGTAATTTGTTGATTACAGTTGCTCTTCAAATAGTTCGCATATTTATTCCAATCTTCTGTGAAGCTCTGGTCCCGCAGGTTTCGAATCCTTCCTGTCATCTTATCCAATTCTGTGTAGTCCATTAACTTTGTTTGCCATTCTTCTTTCCTCGGTATTTCTTCTTGCTTCCATTTCTGGGCTAACATCCCTTCTCTTTGTCTTTAAACTGGACTTGAACTGGACAGGTCTTCAAGCAGAGGGCTCCCACAAATAAGAGCACTGACAGCCTCTGCACTGTCCTCTGCAAAGTAGCATACATAACCACCCAAGGAACAATGATGCTTCAGCAATTAATAAGCCTAGAAGCCTCCATCATTTCCTACCACAACGTGGTGCTAAAATAACGATCACTCTTGGTTGTCTAGGCTTGGTATAAATACTAGGAGATTGTACTGGTAATTCTGTCCTTGTCTGGCTAACAAGGACAGTGTGTTTTGTCCCCTGTACACCAGGATCCAAGTTTCTCCAGCCCCTGATTACATGGGGTTTTGGGGGCAGCAACTCTGCAATCCAGAGGTGTCATCTGGTGCAGCCTCTCACCTGGTAAAATGTGGGTGTGACTTCACTGCTCCATTAAGCTCTTCTGTTGGCTGGCTGGAGTTTCGATAGCAGCCTAAAGCGAGGGAGCCAGTGTAGTGTGGTGGTTAAGAGTATCGGACCAGGAACGAAGAGACCAGGGTTCAGATCCCCACCCAGCCATGAAGCTTGCTGGGTGAGCTGCTTCTTAGCCTAACCTACCTCACAGGGTCGTTGTGTGGGGATTAAATGAGGAGGGGGAGAGCCAGGTATGCGCTCCTTGGAGGAAGCAGTGGGATAGAAATGCAATAAATATGTAATAAATAACCAAACAAGATTCCGACAGAGCTGTCCATGGTTCTGGCTCAGATACACTCAAATTCTTATATTTGCCCACTGTCTGGTGGCCCTTGGTAGTGGCTTGTGTAGCACTGACAGTCTGTAATGTAATGCAAGGTGACTGCCAAAGTTCACCTTGTATAGAAAAAGGAAATGCTCGATGCATCAATTGTCATGATGTCAGAAGCCCTCACAGGTGCAATGTTGCAAAGCATTTGAGTGGAGAGCAGCACATGATCCTTAAGTGATTTTCCACTGCAGCTCTATTTGTATTCAGAAGTATCCAGTGACTATCTACTGTTCCCTTAAAGAGCAAACACAGAGCAACTTTCCATTAATTACTGCGTATGCCTTTCCAGTGCCTAATCCCACTGTGAGATGCTAAAACTGATGCCGCCAAAGTTCATTATTCTCGTAGATGCTGAACAGGATAAAATATTGGGTTTTTTTTTCTTCAAAAGAAAAAAAAAGGAACAAAAGCGAGGTCTCTAGTTAATTAGCTGCATTTCTCTGACACAGTTGCCTACAGATGAAGTTCATGCTGAGAATCTTCCCGAGTTGCCATGAAGCGGCCTTAGCCCATGTCCGTGTCAAGAGGAGAAATAAAGAACTTGGGATGTAACACAAAAGAAAAAGAGCTGCGATCCATCACTGACTCTGCCTTTTGAATTAACAGCTTCACTATTAGATAAATCTAATGTGGGTCGTTTGCATGGATGTACATTAAAGGAGACTGCAGCTGGAAATTAAATGGAAGAACCGGGGATGCAGAAAACCTGTTTTGAGGATGAGGGACCCAGGAACTGGCGTCTTTGTTTCTCCTTGGCACTGCTATATATGGGCATATTTGCAAATCCCTCACAAATCTATTAATCATATTTATTTATTTATTTAAAGATTTTTTCCATAGGTAACAAAAGTACATTCATTGCCTCTGTTTTTAAGTCTTAGCATCCTTCATCCAGAACAGCTGCAGTCAGTTTGAAACATTTTTTTTGTTGTAGATCATGTGAGATGGAGGAGGGAGAGAGAGGTGGGGAGGGAGAGGGGAGAAAATAGAGAAAGAGAAAGTTAGGAGGGGGAGGGGGGAGATTAGGGAGCCATTATTAAGAATTATTATTAATTTATTCCCAACTCTTCATAACCCATTTAACAAGTTTAAAACAACTTACAGTTACAGAAATAAAAGTCAGGGCAAAGAGATGCATCTTCAGCAATTTCCAGAAGCTGTATAATGAAGGTGCCAGATGCAATTCTGTGGGGAGGGAGTTTTTGGGCCACCAGGTATTTGGAGCCTGAGTCATTTAATACATACATTTAATACATTTAATACAGTCAAACCTCATTCTGTGTCCGCCTCCGTGTGCGTCTGCTTCAGCGAACGTCCATGGCAAACCCGGAAGTACCAGAACGGGTTACTTCCGGGTTCGCTGCTCGCGCGTGGGCACAGAAGCGGCGCTTCGTCGTGCATCATTTTCGGCTAGTGGGCAGGCCTCAGGAACGGATCCCGTCCGCAAAACGAGGTTTGACTGTAAATGGTTCTCAAACAGAATGTGTTTCCAGGAGTCTATTCAACTTCCGGAACTGTTCGAAAACCAAGACATGGCTTCTGATTGGCTACAGGAGAGTCCTGCAGTCATTCGGAAGCTGCAGAAGCCACGCTGGAAGTTTGCCTTCCGAAAATTTTCAAAAACCGGAACACTCACTTTGACTGTATTTCACGTTTTTCAAAGAATTTTGGAGGAATATTTTCTGAAACTCACATGAGACTCAAGGGGGGGGGGAGCGAGCATGAAATTCTTCAGGTAGCCATGAGCCATGTACATCAGGTTACATACACTTCAGGTTACAAACGCTTCAGGTTACAGACTCCGCTAACCCAGAAATATTACCTCGGGTTAAGAACTTTGCTTCAGGATGAGAACAGCAGCGTGGCAGTAGTGGGAGGCCCCAATAGCTAAAGTGGTACCTCAGGTTAAGAACAGTTTCAGGTTAAGAATGGACCTCCAGAATGAATTAAGTTTTAATCCAAGGTACCACTGTATTCTCCTGTTTCGGATATTGCTCAGGAGGGGTTTGGAGCTGTATAACTATTCTCCCTTCTCAAATTATTGAAAGAGTTCTCCTTTCCCCATTCCTGTTCACTGAGGAAGTCAACCCTCTGCCAGATGGCCAAAAGATCATAGAATCATAGAATCATAGAGTTGGAAGAGACCACAAGGGCCATCGAGTCCAACCCCCTGCCAAGCAGGAAACACCATCAGAGCACTCCTGACATATGGTTGTCAAGCCTCTGCTTAAAGACCTCCAAAGAAGGAGACTCCACCACACTCCTTGGCAGCAAATTCCACTGTCGAACAGCTCTTACTGTCAGGAAGTTCTTCCTAATGTTTAGGTGGAATCTTCTTTCTTGTAGTTTGGATCCATTGCTCCGTGTCCGCTTCTCTGGAGCAGCAGAAAACAACCTTTCTCCCTCCTCTATGTGACATCCTTTTATATATTTGAACATGGCTATCATATCACCCCTTAACCTCCTCTTCTCCAGGCTAAACATGCCCAGCTCTCTTAGCCGTTCCTCATAAGGCATCGTTTCCAGGCCTTTGACCATTTTGGTTGCCCTCCTCTGGACACGTTCCAGTTTGTCAATGTCCTTCTTGAACTGTGGTGCCCAGAACTGGACACAGTACTCCAGGTGAGGTCTGACCAGAGCAGAATACAGTGGCACTATTACTTCCCTTGATCTAGATGCTATACTCCTATTGATGCAGCCCAGAATTGCACTGGCTTTTTTAGCTGCCGCGTCACACTGTTGGCTCATGTCAAGTTTGTGGTCAACCAAGACTCCTAGATCCTTTTCACATGTACTGCTCTCAAGCCAGGTGTCCCCCATCTTGTATTTGTGCCTCTCATTTTTTTTGCCCAAGTGCAATACTTTACATTTCTCCCTGTTAAAATTCATCTTGTTTGTTTTGGCCCAGTTCTCTAATCTGTCAAGGTCGTTTTGAAGTGTGATCCTGTCCTCTGGGGTGTTAGCCACCCCTCCCAGTTTGGTGTCATCTGCAAATTTGATCAGGATGCCCTTGAGTCCATCATCCAAGTCGTTGATAAAGATGTTGAATAAGACCGGGCCCAAGACAGAACCCTGTGGCACCCCACTAGTCACTCTTCTCCAGGATGAAGAGGAACCATTGATGAGCACCCTTTGGGTTCGGTCAGTCAGCCAGTTACAAATCCACTGAGTGGTAGCATAGTCAAGACCGCATTTTACCAGCTTCTTGACAAGAATATCATGAGGCACCTTGTCAAATGCCTTGCTGAAATCAAGGTAGGCTACATCCACTGCGTTCCCTTCATCTACCAGGCTTGTAATTCTGTCAAAAAACGAGATCAGGTTAGTCTGACATGACTTATTTTTCAGAAATCCATGCTGACTATTGGTGATCACAGCATTCCTTTCTAGGTGCTCACAGACTGTTTGCTTAATGATCTGCTCCAGAATCTTCCCTGGTATTGATGTCAGACTGACTGGGCGGTAATTATTTGGGTCCTCTCTTTTCCCCTTTTTGAAAATAGGGACAACATTTGCCCTCCTCCAGTCTGCCGGGACTTCGCCTGTTCTCCAGGAATTCTCAAAGATGACTGCCAGTGGTTCTGAGATCACATCTGCCAGTTCTTTTAATACTCTTGGATGCAGTTCATCTGGCCCTGGAGACTTGAATACATCTAAACTAGCCAAGTATTCTTGTACTATCTCCTTAGTTATTCTGGGCTGTGTTTCCTCTGCTGAATCATTTGCTCCAAATTCTTCAGGTTGGGCATTGTTTTCTTTATCGGAGAAGACTGAGGCAAAGAAGGCATTGAGGAGTTCAGCTCTTTCTGTGTCCCCTGTTTGCATTTCACCATCTTCTCCTCTGAGTGACCCCACTTATGATATAGCAAAGGACAAGTGCGAGTTAATGGATTGGTTGCCTTCAAAACAAGGAACTGTATGCTGATACGGCTTAGCATTTTGTTTGGCGATAATCACTGGGAAAGGAATGATTTATTCATAACATTTGTTTCCTGCATGTTCCCCCGACAGCTCAGTGCTGAACAGAGGTACAAGCTGCCTCCACAAATGTAGACATGTTTGTATGAAAGGGTAGACACAGGTTGTATAGCTCAGCCACTGTGTACACAGGTACATAGATTGCAGATTTAATTCTGCATATGAATAACTGGGCAATGTATCTCTGTCCACAGGTACGCAGATTATACACTCAGCTGTAATGAAGGATCATCAAATCATAGAATTGTAGAGTTGGAAAGGACCCCAAGTCTAACCCCCTTCAATGCAGGAATCTCAGCTAAAATATCCATGTCAGGAGGAGTGCTGTGGCACTCAGGTCCTGATTGTGGGTTTCCCATGGGCACCTGGCTGGTCATTGTGAAAACAGGCTGCAGGAATGGAAGTGCCTATAGCCTGATCCAGTGAGAATCTACGATTCATAACATGTGAACACTCTTATTAACTTATGGTCTGTGTATGTGGTTTGGGAGCTGCACGGTCAGGGAAAAAACAATGCTGTCCAGGGTTGTAAAGACTGCAGAGAGAATAATTGGGTGCACTCTTCCCACCTTGGATCAAATCTATGCTTCCAGGTGCCATAAGAAAGCTGCAGAGATAGTGCAGGATAGTGCGCACCCCGGAAATGATCTCTTTCAGCTTCTGCCTTCTGGAAGAAGGTACAGGGTTATAAAGACTAGGCCTAGCTGCCTGAGAAACAGTTTCTATTCAAATGTGATTTTGGTTTTAAACACAGTGTAAGGTAGTCTCTATGGAAGTATATTGTATTTAATTATGAGGTATCAGAGTTTTTAGGGGGCTAACCAGGCTGGGATAGCTGGGATAGCAGGCTTCTTGGTTTCTGGATGTCTTATGTAGATTTTCAGTTTCGTTGTTCTGTATGGGACAATGACAATAAAGATTATCGTATCGATTATTGTATCTTATTGTATTGCATTGTATCTTCGGATTGTGAAGGGGGCATCCGTGGGGAAGCCTGAATTGAGCCCACATTGAGTTGAGTTTGAGCTCCAAAGGAGTTGTGCCCAAGTTGGCATATGAGTCAAAATGCTCACCCGGACACTTTGAGCCTTCGTTTTCCAAGGTCTGGCCCACAACCACAGCCAAGTGAAGGAGGATGCTCCAAAGGTGAGCCAAAAGTTATGTGTTCTGGTACCCTTCCCCAGAGGCAAAAGAACTCGGGAGGCGCAGGGTAAACTCAACTCTGTGAATACCTCTTGATTGTTTCATAGCATTCCTATTACCTTATCACTATGCGCATTTCAGGTTTGCTACTATTGATCATTCCACCCCCCCACCCCACAGAATTACTCCCGAGTCTGATTGCTTCGCCGTATCGATCATTTGTCTCGAAGTTATTATGCAACTTCGATTGCTTTAATAACATGACTCGAGTAATTCCGTGAGAATGAAATTGTTTACTTAAGGTTTGCTTTTGTCTCAGCTTTCGTGTCAGATGAAGGTCTATATGCCTGGAGTGAAGTCAACTTCATGCATTAATAACAAACCGTACACTAATTCCCCGGGCTTTGCAAGTTCCTTCTACTGTTAATAAATGGGCCTTCCTCTCCCCCTGAAATAAAGACTTGTAGAAATAGATATTGTCTATGCTCTGAGCCAATTTACAGTTTCATGTGCTACCGCAGCCAGAAAAACTGTATGTGAAGCTGCCGTATACAGAGTCATATCATTACTCCTCCCAGTCCAGTACTGGACCAATTGGGTATACTATTCCATCTGGTAGCAGGTCTCCAAGGACTCAGGTGGAGACCATTCCTTTCTCTGGTATGAATTGGCCACATTCATACCTATATGAATGTCATACTCACCATGATGTCACTTTTGACAGCCGTGGATCCCCCAAATTATCCTGAGAACCATGGCTTCTTAAGCATGCTGAGAGTTGGTCGGAGACCTCAATTCCCTTCGCAGAGCTACAGTTCCACGTGGGGTGGTCTTCTAAAGATGTCTTCTAAAGGTTGTATAGTTACTTGTATAGTTACTTATCTCCTTAGCTCGGTGGCTGCATAACTCCATACCCGCCAACATTTCTCCGATGAGAATAGGAAAAGCTGGACGTTCTGGGATCGAATCAGAAACTGGCATTGGTTCTGTAAATCTGAGACGGTCCCTGGAAAATAGGGGCACTTGGAGGGTCTGGACAGCATCCTGTTCTCACAGTAGCCAACCAAGATGCCAAGCACAAACGCACTCTCCTCTTTTGCAATTTCTAGCAACTGGTATTTAGAAACATTACTGACTCTGACTGTGGAGGCAGAACATAGGCATCATGGCTAGTAGCCACCATGCTCCATGAATTTGCCCAGTCCTCTTTGAAAGCCATCCATGTGGCCGTATGTCCATTCTGCTGCCAAGCTCTTCTGCAAAGCAGCCCTGTCACATCGGGGTGTTTGAGCAGCTTTTGCACGGGGCTGGGCCCCATTGCGATTCTGCTTTGCTGCAAACGGCTGCGTGTGCAGATGTGCTGGACTCCCCTTCCCCCCCAGCCTAGCATTTGGAAGCTGCAAAGCCCAGCTGGGGACCGGCATCTCTGCCAAATGACCTGCTCTCCAAGCCTTCTCTGTGTCGTTCCAAATGGCTTTCAAGGAAAGGTTGACAGGTTGAGGCAAGTTTCCAGGTTTCTCTCTTGTGTTTGTTTCCTCTGCATTCATTTGCATTTATTTATTTTTTTAAAAAAAGACGAACTAGGTTGCAACAAGACGTAATGACTGTGCCCTGGTGAAAGGGATATCAGCAAGCATTGGGCCAAAGCGTTTGAGCCTGCCGATAGCAGAGAGCAGGGAGAAAGAGGAGGGGGGGGAACCCACCCTACTTTTGCCGCCGCCCCCCTCTCTCCATGATCCAGACAGCAGTAGGTGGGGTAGAACTTGAGAGAGCAGCCCTTGCCTGCATTTTTATGAATGGCCCTCCGTCCCTGAATAATTCATGAGCCACTTTGACAATCATGGCACACAATCCAGTTAATCTTCTTCTTAAATGCAGCCTTGCTAGTCTCTCCTCCACTTTTTAATATGCCTCGCCTCCTCCTTTTTCTCCCCCCCGTCCAAAGACCAAAAAAAGATCCTGTGAATTTTTAATACGTTATAAATGTGATGTTTCTGACATATTGTGAGGTTCCCACTCAGCATCAAGCTTGTTGTTTGTTTACCTTCACCTCTTCCCTGGCATATATTTCCCATTTTTTTCAAATTAGTCAAGGGATTCGGGTGTTCTTGGGTGGTTTCCCCCCCCCAAAGATAGCTCTCTTGTAGGAAGGGTGGCGTTGACGTTGTGGGCTTGTGAGTCACTTAAACCAAAATTTCTTTTTCATTCTGACACTGCAGCTGGGAAGCATAGAAGGAACAGGACACTGTTGATGGTTCCCCAGGATGCCTGCAATGATTTTCATAGGTTTGGCTTAGCACTGAACAATGCTTCTGTTTGCTTTTGCAGGCCCTGAATAGGTGGGGGAAGGGCGGGTTTCACCTCCTTTCAGGGGCAGGGACAATTTCAAGGATGGGACTCCCATAAAATTCACTGGTGCTCTACTTGGTTTGGAAGCTGCAGTATTTACCCCCCTCACAATGGCACTAGGTCCTTCTGGGAGCATTCAGAGAAAATAGAATTGTGCCCTCCAAAGGTGGCTGCCATTTTCATGGTATCCACCAGCGTGGACCAGCATTTTCCCTCTAGAATATTCCTCAGCTCATGATGTGACGTCATTCCTTGCATTCTGGATAACTAAATATGGCAGCCATCCACCTAGAAATGCACCCCACCCAACCAAATTTCAGGCAAATGTTTTCCGTTGAACCCAGCACTTTGCTACATATAACACCTTGCACAATTTAAGTTTCTTAATGGGGGTGGGGAACTGGAATTGTCTGGTGAGCCAGTCGCTAGTGCTTTCTCCACCCCCCCCATGGACCCCTTTGACAGGCGGGGCTGCCCGTCTATCAATCACCTGACCCCACCATGATGCCTGGCGAAGCATTTTCATTTACAAACTGGCTTTAATTCATGGAAAAATCTTCCATTGCAGACCAGCTTGAACTCAAGGTGGACTGCCAAGAAGGTTCCCTGTGGCGAATCCCAGCCAATCAGCTGATTGACTCTGATTGCAACCCTCGCTTTCAGCAGGGACCAGCTGCACTCAGAGGCTCTCGGCCAGGAACTCGAGAGTGCAACCAATCGCAGCAGGGGTTGAAGTCAGCCCTGATCAGCTCATTGACATTGATTGCAACTCCTGCTTTTGGCAGGGAGAGAGAAGGAAGTTGCTGGATGTGTGGAAACTTCTGCCCCGTGTGTAAGGCGTGCAGGAAAATGGGAACTAGTAAGAGGGACTCAGAAATTGTGTCAAGCAAAAGTAGAATTCAATCTAGTGGTGTGCAAAATTTCACCAGAAAAGAAATCCTAGTCTTATACAGTGGTACCTCGGGTTAAGTACTTAATTTGTTCCGGAGGTCCGTACTTAACCTGAAACTGTTCTTAACCTGAAGCACCACTTTAGCTAATGGGGCCTCCTGCTGCTGCAGCGCCGCTGGAGCACAATTTCTGTTCTCATCCTGAAGCAAAGTTCTTAACCTGAAGCAATATTTCTGGGTTAACGGAGTCTGTAACCTGAAGCGTATGTAACCTGAAGCGTATGTAACCCGAGGTACCACTGTATGTCCTCACAATCGCAAGAAGATGGGGACCAAAGGAAGCTAAATTACCAAAGATATGGACCACGTGGAAAGATTCTGAAGTTATTTTTGACACAGCTCTAATACCAGCCCCATCATATTTGCTGACCCTGGGAAGTTGAGCAAAGTGGCTCTCAAACAGCAATAATACACTGCATCTTTTAAAAAAGAAGACCATGAACTTGTCCTATGATGAATCCTTAGAGGCCAACATCATGATGCAAATGTGGACTGACACGTAACTGACAGTGTATCTAGGGTCCACCACCTGAGATTAGGCTAGTGGGGAGACAGGGTAGGGCTTTTTCGGTGGTGGCACCCAGGCTCTTGACCTCCCTCCTTTAGGAAGCTTAACTATTTTTCAATGAGCACTGCCTCCTTTCCCCTTTCTTTTTATGGTTGATCCCTCCCTCGGGTTGAATGGCAGCCTGTCTCCTGCTATTATTTTCATTTATTTTCCTTAACTCCTCTCTTTTCATTATTTTGTTGGAGTACTTTATACATTTTTAAACTGATTTGTGAGCTACTTCGGATGCAACCTTCAGGCTGAAAAGTAGCACAGGAATACCAATAAAAGCAAATAAGATAAATCAAATATGTTCCTTCGGCCGTCAGCTGCATCATCTCTCTTTTGTAGCTGAAATTGCAGTTCTCTGGCTGCTTTCCTGAGTGGTGTGAAGATCACTTGAAAACACAAACGTACAGCTATAACACTATCCCTCCCCTCCAAGAAAAAAACTTGTGAATATGTTTAATGTGGCGTGTAATACAGGAACAAGTGTTTGAAATGCAAATGACAGTCGCTAGGATTTGTAGCTGTTTAATTCTACTGATACGGTGTTATCCTCTATCTGTGAACAGTGTTTAAGATGCATATTATAGGTCATAGATCACCATCTTTATCATAAAAGGAACAGCCAGACTCTCCTTACTGCAGAATGGCTTCTCCTTGACTAGAAAACAGTGGGTTTGGTCATTTCCAAGGGTACAGAAGCACTCTTCTAATAGAAAAGTCACTGTGGTGTAGTACATGTATGTGCAGATTTCAGGCTGAAAAATAGCGGTCTAGAGATGGAGCCACTGATCCAAATTTGGTTTTAGGAGGCAGTGCCTATCACTCATCTTTAATGGGATGGTAGGGCGTGTTGAATTCTTCAACTTTCAACTTCCAAAAATGAGGGTTGCTAAAAAGCTGGGTATTTGAAATATATTTTGGTTAAATTAATAAAATTAATTTTGCTTGGTTAGTAAAATTGCATAGAAATAATAAAAAATAATTGCCAAGTACTTGCAGCTGTATTATGTATTTATATTATTTAGCATTACCTGACATTTTCAGAAGGTAAAATTAAAATCCTTTGCTTTTCCAAAAACTTTTTATGAGCTTCTTCATCAAACATAGCATACCCTCCAACATTTCTCTGGTGAAAATAGGGACGTCCCATTCCATAATGATAATTTTACTCTTTATACCCCACACATCTGACTGGGTTGCCCCAGCCACTGTGGGCAGCTTCCAACATGTATAAAAAACAGTAAAAATTAAAAAAAAACCCTTCCCTATACAGGTTGCCTTCAGATTGCTCAGGGGTCAGTTAACTCCATACCCTCCAACATTTCTACATTGAAAATAGGGACATCCTAAGGAAAAGTGGGATATTCTGGGATGAACTCAGAGACTATGATGGCTTCTCTAAATCAGGGACGTCCCTGGAAAATAGGGAAACTTGGAGGGTCTGACATAGACTTATCAAGCTAAATTTCATCCAGTCACAAAAATAATGGCAGGTTTGAAGTCCTCTCACATGCAGAGAACTACCGACCCTTTCCCCTGATATCAAAGATAAGAGTGTCTAGGGAACCCTGGGCTCAAATCCTTGCTGAACTATGAAACTCATTGGTAGTTCTCTGTTAGTATACTGCTAGGTGATTTGCAGCAGTTCAGAAAGCGTTTTTGACTCTCCATGGTTTAATTCTTCTCCCACCCCAACTTTTCAGCTATTAGTATCTCTGGAGAGTAATAATACAAATTTGTAATGGCATTTGCAGGCCATCCCATTAGGAAAGGCATCCCCAAACTCAGCCCTCCAGATGTTTTGGAAACAGAGAATATCCCTGTGTATGCATCTTTGAGCTCCTTAGCAGAATGAATGTAAATAATTATTATTAGGAGTAGTAGTATTAGCAACAGTAGCAGCAGCCGATATTATGTAATAATAGTTGTAGTAGTAATAATAGTGGTTATTGGCATCTGTCTGTCTCAAGAGGCAATGGAGTGTGCCTCCGGGGGTGAAGTCAAACCACTGCATTGGCACCAAACTGAACTCCCTGCAGCACATGCCCAAGCTGACCAGATGCCAAGACTCCCCTCTCAGCCTCACTGACGTGGTTCAAAGGAAAGCAACAACAACAACAAATTTCACTATGGTCGCAGACCAGCATAAGATACAAGCATGCAAATAAAATTAAGCACATAAGACTTAAAGAGGAGAGGGATAAAAGCTAATAGTTAAAAGTGGCTATAACTCACATACACTTAAAGCAGATAGAGACAAAAGACAAGCAGTTGAAAGCGACTGTAAGGGAACGTGAAGCAGCGCAGGTCTTGCATTATGGGCCTTCGGTTTAGGCCTGGTTTGTGACAGAAGCCATCCTTCGACGTATGTCCATCATGGCAATGCAGAATAGTATGTGACATCTGGGTTTTTATCTTGGAGCAGTAGGGAAATATAAAGTTGTTCTCAAAGGAAAGCAGAGCAATACGTTTGGTACTATCTTGGCTGTAGGAGTTGCCTGAAGAAGGCATACAAGGCACCATCCACCTGTCTTAAGGACTCCGTTCCGGAATTGTGTAGGGTTTACAGTAAACCATTTATTCCTTAGCCCGTTCTAATCCTGAAGATATCCTACAAGGCAGAGGAGTTTAGGATCAGAGTTTTCCTCCTCCTAGATGGGCTGCCTTCTCAGGTTGCCATGTCTTCTTCTTTGGAAATCTCTCGCAGCTGAGTAAGATTGTCTTCCATGAACACAGCTTTAACAGTGAGTCCACAATTCTGCATCCATACGTGCTTCCACAGTGGGGACATAGGTTTCTGGGCAGGAGTTGATCACGGTGAGGGTTTGCCAAGAGTGCCTTCCTCTTAGTATGTTTCTCCCTTTTGTCCTGAGTTTGAGTGTCTTCAAAGCCCATGACACCTTTGGTAAAGGCTGTTCTCCAACTGGAGTGCTTGCAGGCCAGTGTTTCCCAGCTGTCAGTGTTTATACTACATTTTTTTAGTTTTGCCTTGAGAGAGTCTTTAAACCTCTTTTGTTGACCACCAGCATTATACTTTCCATTTTTAAGTTCGGAATAAAGAAGTTGCTTTGGAAGATGATAATCAGGCATCCGCACAACATGACCAGTCCAACAAAGTTGATGTTGAAGAATCATTGCTTCAACACTGGTGATCTTTGCTTCTCCCAATACACTGGCATTAGTTTGCCTGTCTTCCCAAGTGATGTGTAAATTTTTTTGGAGACACCAGTCACACCTGTGTCTTGAGCAGCCAAACTGGGGCCCATCAGTCTCAGCCAGATGACTGGGACTGATGGGAGTTGTGGTCCAAAGGTTGTTCTAGAGAAAGAAGAGAAAGGGATTAGATTTATGCGTATGTTTCACTTAAGACAGACAATAGCTTTTAGGAGAACTAAAAGTAATGTGATAGAAAAAGGAGTATTTAAGAGACTCTCTTCTCTTCCAGTTATCATTGATCAAACAGGCGTTGCAACTCTTTGAAATGTGGCAAAGATTTAAACAGAGATGGTGACCATAGTGGGACGAGCGTGCCCATTAGAAACTCTAATTATGTCACCTGTCTAAGAAAATTATAGTCTATTTCCAGCCTCAGAGATACTTCTGTACACTAAGACATAAGTGATTCCAAATTTTGTACATTTTGTACATTTGTATAATTTCTGTGTTACCTTTCTAAGTGTCTTAAGACTCAAATGCCTGGCACACATTTGGCATTTAATCAGTTTTAAAGGGCAGTAATATGTGATGCACTAGAGACTTAAAAAAAACAAAACAAAAAAAACCCCACCAAGAAATATGTGATGCAAACCTGATTAAAAGAAGCTGGAGAGGCATGAAGTTTTTTGTTGCCAAGACCCTAGAAAAAGTCTACAAAGGTGAGTCAGAAAACCTTGAGCTTTGGACCTGCAGAAGGTTAGATAAAGCGCTTGCTGGGCTGCGGTGTAGTTTGTCGTGTCAATCAGCTTGATGCAGCTGCTATGTGTTGTTGACGTTAGAGATTTATATGGCAGGACAGGATCTTAGAGAAGCCCCAGGAGGAATTCTACGAAGTGTAAAATGTGACACCCCAATATTCTCTAGACATTTATTTATATGCCCATCCAATGCATTCAGAGATTAATGTACACTTCTAAACTTTCACTTGAAAGGCTAACATTTGATTATATATTTGTATTAGAGCTGAGCTGAAATGTCACAGAATACATATTTCTGAAAAGTTCTTTTTTCCTCAACCCCCTAGAATAAGAAGAAAAGCATCTTGCAGAATTTTCTCCTCCATTTTTTTTTTTTAGCTGCCATTTTTGTAGAGCCTTTGGGGAAAAGAAAGAAGCTGTGCTACTGGTGCCGCTAATGGTGAGCCCCAAAGTTTCACCCCTAAAATACAGCTGAAGAATTTCTCTCTCCCCCAGAGAAATTTAGTGAAATCTTTCCCCTACTTAGTTCCTCTGCCCACAAATAGGGTGAGTAATTTCAAGAGGCCTTTTGTGTACAGCTTGAATATATATGGGGAAAAGATGAAGCAGATCTTCACCTTCTTTCCAGTCCCCTTTTAACCCAATGAAAACTCTTGACTTTTGTGGCCATTTTCATGCCATCTGATCCCTACCACACTTCTCCTAGGCATAGTCTTTGCTTATCCCTTATTCAGCCTCCTCCAGCCCCCAGCATAGTTAAGGTAAGAGATGAATGGACCATCCCTGCAAATGGCCCATCAACATTATATGCATGGTCTAATAATCACTGGTTTTCCCAGTAGTGATGTATGGAAGTGGGAGCTTGACCATAAAGAAAGCTGATCGCCGAAGAATTGATGCTTTTGAATTATGGTTCTGGACGAGACTCTTGAAAGTCCCATGGACTGCAAGAAGATCAAACCTATCCATTCTGAAGGAAATCAGCCCTGAGTGCTCACTGGAAGGACAGATCCTGAAGCTGAGGCTCCAATACTTTGGCCACCTCATGAGAAGAGAAGACTCCCTGGAAAAGACCCCGATGTTGGGAAAGATGGAGGGCACAAGGAGAAGGGGACGACAGAGGACGAGATGGCTGGACAGTGTTCTCGAAGCTACCAACATGAATTTGATGAAACTGCGGGAGGCAGCGGAAGACAGGAGTGCCTGGCATGCTCTGGTCCACGGGGTCAGGAAGAGTCGGACATGACTAAACAACTAAACAGCAACAATTATCACTGGCCAACTTACAGCCCAGGCTCAGATCCAGCCTCTGGAGCAATTCAGTCTGGATCCCTGGTGCTCATGCCAAGTTTTAATATGTGGTTTTAAAAATAACCACCATTACACTTGTAAGGAAAATAAAAATGATAATGTTACATTTCGCTTTTATATCTTGCATGCAATTCAAACTTCTGCTATGCTTGAGTGCAGCGTGCTCCATAACTGTGAATCTCTTACGTATTGCAGTTATGGTGCCGTCTCCTTTTTCTTTTTGAATGAGCCAGACCACTTGCAAGTATGCAAAGGTCCTTTTCTCTGGAGGGGAAATGCACTTCCAGCGCTTGGCTACTCTCAGGTGAACACATTGCTTCCTAGCCTAAGTATGCAGAAGCTGCCCACCCCTGGTCTAAGAGACAAATCCAAGATTCAGCCTCCCTTAAGCACCACACAGAAAGGAAGGGGAAGGTTGCTGGTAACTCTCTGTATGGAGCTTGTAAACCATTTATTTCAATGAAGACGTATTTTTCCTTCACTTAGTGTGCGGCTGATTCAGATGGGTTCTGCAGTGGGACACAACACTTCTCTTTGTGGACTGGAAAATACTGTGCTTCCTGCTGTTCTTGACTGCCGATTCCTTTTAACCTTAAGGATACAAATTACGGCACTGTGCAGTTCTCTACCTAGCCAGCTCAGGTTCAACTCCAGATGACATGGTTTTTTTTATAAAGAAAACGTCATGCCAGTTCAGTAGAGATGTCTCTCTTGGTCACAAATGGATGGGAGAAAGGGGAGGGATGACTCACATTATGAGGGTTGCTCTCAGTATACAACAGAGCTCTCTTCTTTTCATTTTTGCTTTTTCTTCTGGTTTCCTGAGTTCAGCAAAGTTACAGCAATTTCTGTTGGCCACTGCTGCATGATTAGAGTACAGCAGTGCCATAGCTATGTCAGGGCTAGCTGGTTTTTTTTGCCCTGGGTGAAGCCATTGAGGCTCCCAGCCCGTGTGTGTGTGTGTACACAAATGCGTGTGGCCAAACTAGGTCTTTGACCAGGTGAAATAAAGCCAAGTTTTGCCTCCCGACTATGGACATAATTTAGAGTAAAGATGAGGAATGGTTCTAGGTCAGCAGGCCAGGTTGTTATCTCCCTCCCTCCTCATGGGCCAACTTTAACAGGTGGGCAGAGCTGCCCAACTGCCAGTCACCTGACATCATAATGATGTCATCATAGTGTTATCAGGTGACCTTTCTGCCCACTATTTTGTGCAGCGCTTTGCCCTGGGCATCTGAAGATCTGAGAATCAGCTGACCCGGTGATGTGCATGTTTGTGTCCTCCACCTCCTGCTCATTTTCTGAGGAGGCCCCAGGTTCCAGGTCTGGCTATGGTTGAACCCTGACAGGAAGCATCCGGAAGCTTGGCAAAGTAAAAAAATGTTTAGGGGTAGGAATGCTCCCCCTAAAAACAAACAGAAAACCCCCAGTCCAACAAAGACTGGGCAAATGAAATGCGTATGACATGCCGAGTCAGGGGATGGGAGGGAGAATGGAACTGAATATCCTGAGGTGGAATATTTCAAGGTGCAAGATTTTATTGTAGGGCCCACGTGTTAGTTTTAGTTTTAGTTTTAGCAGGGCACCTGTTCCTGATACCCATTTTCTGAGATACTCATTCTCAGCCTATGACAATTTTTTTTATTTCAGAATAAACCAAAGGTATTTTAGCCCCATCTCCATAAGTCTTCTCATAATGTTTATTCCATTGCAAGAACCACTGAGGCTTCAGATCTATCGACTGGAGTTTTGAAGCCCTGCTTATTGTAATACTGATGACAATCTCTCCAGAGAATTGATAGGTGTTATCTGAGGTTCTGTGGGCTTTAACCCTGAAACCATTGCCCACAGATTGCATTGAATGTGAATCAACGATGTATTTCGTACCTGCCCATTGTCCCATGGATAAAAACCCTTAGCTGCAGGACAAAAGTGAGCACCTTTGACAGGCTCCATAGGTGGATAAAGAGATTCTCACCAGGAATGGGGGAACCAATTTCATTCTGAGGACTACATTCTTTTCTGGGCAAACTTTTGGGGTGTGGGGTCAGAGGCAAATGTGGGCAGAACAGCAAATATGAATTGTACCTTTGTACAGCAGGCTAGTTTCTGCACACACTCTCACCTCCAGCTCTATCCTACATCCAGGCAAACAAATGTCATTATCAGAGTTCAGTGACATATTCCAGCCAGGCAAAAACACTAAAGGAGATTGCAAAACTGGGCTGGTGTGGAATGCGGCTTGCAGCGAGGCCAGGTAGATTTTGAGTGCCACATTTCCACCACATGTGGAACAGGCTTGACGTTTCTCATCTCTCCTCGTATTACATCTGAAGGCAGCCTGTTTCAGGAAGCTTTTAATGTTCGACAGTGGAAGTTCGACAGTGGAATTTGCTGCCAAGGAGTGTGGTGGAGTCTCCTTCTTTGGAGGTCTTTAAGCAGAGGCTTGACAACCATATGTCAGGAGTGCTCTGATGGTGTTTCCTGCTTGGCAGGGGGTTGGACTCGATGGCCCTTGTGGTCTCTTCCAACTCTATGATTCTATGATTCGATTCTATGATTCTATGATTCTAATGTTTGACGCACGAGTGTATTTTAATATTTTGTTGGAAGCAGCCCAGAGTGGCTGGGGAAACCCACCCAGGTGGGCAGGGTATAAATAATAATTTGTTGTTGTTGTTGTTGTTGTTGTTATTATTATATCCCACCTTTTGCTCCACAGAGCTCAAAGTGGCATTCATGGTTTGCCCCTTCTTCATTTAACCCCCACAACAACCCTGCAAGGTAGTTTAGGCTGAGAGGCAATGACTGGTCCAAGGTCACCCAGTGAGCTTGAAGGTCGAGTGGGGGCTGGAACCCTGCGCTCCCTCTATGCCACACGCTAACCAGGGGTCAACAAACCTTTTCAGCAGGGGGACGGTCCACTGTCCCTCAGACCTTGTGGGGGGCTGGACTCTATTTTGAAGGGGGGGGGGAGAGAATGAATTCCTATGCCCTACAAATAACCCAGAGACACATTTTAAATAAAAGCACACATTCTACTCATGTAAAAACACGCTGATTCCTGGACCGTCCACGGGCCATATTTAGAAGGTGATTGGGCTGCATCCGGCCCCCGGGCCTTAGGTTGCCTACCCATGCTCTAACCTCTATTCCACACAGGCTCAATGCACCTGAGATTCTTCTTGTGTAGAGTGGGGGGCTTCTCTGATGTGATTCTGCAGACCTGGAGGCCTGTTTGAAAGGCATATGTGCAGAACACTCTTGTGTGATTCTGGCTGTGTGAAGGAGTGTTGAGTACGCACAGAGAATGCTAAAAATGCAAAAGCTGAGCTGCTGGCAAGCAAGTGTTGTTGAAGCAGAAAGGAATAATGAGCAGGAATGAGGCGAGTGGGGAGGGAGGGGGAGAGAGAATGATAATAATCTCTTAAAGAAAGTTAACAAGGCAGAGAGAGAGAGAGACTTGATTGTATGCGGATTCTGGGGATATGGTGTCACTGGTTCTGTACCAGTCTTCCCCAACCTGGTGCCCTCCAGGTGTATTGAACTACAAGCCAGTGTGGTGTAGTGGTTAAGAGCAGTAGACTCAAAGTCTGGTGAACCGGGTTCGTGTCTCTGCTCCT
This sequence comes from Podarcis pityusensis, assembly GCF_964106645.2. NCBI lineage: Eukaryota > Metazoa > Chordata > Lepidosauria > Squamata > Lacertidae > Podarcis > Podarcis pityusensis. The sequence goes on along the minus strand of NC_138026.1, from coordinate 90,819,537 downwards.
CCACATGCAGCTGCTGGGTGACCTTGGGCCAGTCACACTTCTCTGAAGTCTCTCAGCCTCACTCACCTCACAGAGTGTTTGTTGTGGGGGAGGAAGGGAAAGGAGAATGTTAGCCGCTTTGAGACTCCTTCGGGTAGTGATAAAGCGGGATATCAAATCCAAACTCCTCCTCCTCCTCCTCCTCCTCCTCCTCTTCTTCTTCTTCTTCTTCTTCTTCTTCTTCTTCAACTCTTGTCAGCCTCAGCCAACATGGGAAAGTGTGGGAGGGGGAGGGATAGGGAGGGAGGGAGGGAGGGAGGGAGGGAGGGAGGGAGGGAGAAAGAAAGAAAGAAAGAAAGAAAGAAAGAAAGAAAGAAAGAAAGGTAATTAGGCAACTGCAATTTGCCCGGCTTTGAAACTGAACCACCCACCAAAGAACTAAAACAATAATGTAATAATGAGGGCACTGGCATACAAGGGCATCTAAATAGCATCCAGGATCAAAGAACTCTGCAACCCTTCTCTTTCCCCTAATCAGTAGTCTTTTGCTTCATGATTCTGCCAAAACCACAAAACAAGAATTACGTAAGTAAACAGAAAGATCTAAAATAGCTGAAATATCTCTGGATGTGTCCCTCGTTTGAAATTATATTGCTTACCAGGCCAGTTAACCTGCAATATGGATTGAATAAGGCACATTTCCTTTTCCTCACTAAATGAGAAGGTGTACTTGAAATAGAGTTATATAAAGAGGCATCTATTTCAGGGATGTTTTTCTTTCCTTTTTTCCTAGTGTAAATTATTTTGGATTGGAAATAAACGCCAGGGGAGATGGTTGCAGGCCTACGCTGCAATCTGCCCAACTTCCTACTTCTCTCCCTGGCTTCCAACAGAGAGCCCTCCTGGAATTATTTTTGTTTAGTGTTCTCATTATTTTCTTTATTTTTGCTGAATTTTGTCAACTGACTAGAGAGACGCACAAGGGAATTTTCATCTCATGAAGTAAAATGTTAGAAGTAGCACCCAGCTGGCAATATTAGTTGCAGTGGAAATCCACGCTTAAAAGAAACTCGGTATTAAACTAGGTAATAGGAAAATGTTCTTGCTAAGGAGAGTTAAGAACACTGGATTGGGAATTCCTGAATTTGATTTTGTCCGCAAGTGTTTCATCATATAAGTTATTGTATAGCTGGAGTCATTGGGGTTTGCAGCTTCTCCAGTTGTGAAAAACAACAACATTTTTCTTGCCTTTAAGATTGAAGAAGTTGCTGTGATAAACATCATGGAGAGCTTCCCCCATGTAAGGTTGTATGCTCAAATGCCCAGTGCCATTTGGAAAGGCTGGCATATCTGAGGAAAGTTTAATTTCAGATGTATCTTTGCTGGGAAATAAATACTTCAGAAAAATCAAATGGAAAGGCCACGTGTCGACGACTTAAAGACATCAAAAATGGCTCTGAGAGTGAGCTGTATGAGCTCTCTTGAATAATTATTCCTTGAATCAGCACCTTCAACCTTCTCTCCCTCTTTCCCTCTCTCTGTGCTGTTGGAAGTTCCTGCATACAAGTAGTAAAGATGTCGTCCCACAGTGAGATCCAAGAATGTGAAAATGTAGTACAATGCATCTTCATTTGGCAGTGGTGGGGAAACCTCTGACCCTCCAGATGTTGTTGGACTTCAACTCCCATCAGCCCCAGCCAGCATGGTCAGGGGGTGATGGGAGTTGGAGTCCAGCCACATCTGGAGAGCCACAGGTTCCCCATCCCTGTTCTACTATAAGATTTCAAAGCATGAAGCTCAAAAACAAATCTCCAGCTGCGGTCTGGAGCACTGTGTACTGGAATTGCCTCTTTTTGTGAAAGAACAATTGGGAATGGGGATTGGGAGGAGGGGAGGAAAGTTGAACTTTTATTGGTTTTGTAAAAAAAAAAAAAGTGTTGGCAATTTGGTGACCTATGAAATACCATAAGCAGCAGAAAACATTTATCCAGTGACAGCCCGAGGTAGCAGAGGCAGCTCTTAGTGGGTTTATTTTCATTATTACAGCAATTTTAGGGCTGCATGCTGCAATTTTCACTCGCAGTGAGGTATTAAATTGAAATTACCCCAGATGTAATTGTCACACAGAATAATTCTGGACATGCTGAATTTAATGTTTTCCAAGCTGTGGTTTTATTATCCAAGTGAGTGCCAAAAAACCGCTTGTCAACAGCTTCGACGGCAATGTGCCTTTTCAAGTGGTGGGGTGGTTAATGGGCAGGGGTTGTTTAGGAGAAGCCATAAAGAGCATTTTGGCCCCATCTTCTTAAGTGATAAACTTATTGATCCAATGAGCTTGCCCAGTGGCGTCAAATGCCCTTTATACGTGAGTTTCATGTTTTGAAGGATTTCCTTTCAATGTGTCACTTGGACCACTAATGGCGCATCACATTTCAGTGCTATTAGCTAGACCTTGCATTTCTACAACGTCTTTAAAATGTTGCTCTGGCAGACCTGTACTCCACTTTCTTAGGTTGGTTGAGATATTCACGTGTTATATTCAATGAGCGGACAAGCTGTCTACCTGCTCACACGGATAGTTAGTCTGTACACTCATTCAGCATTCAATGGACGTACAGGCTGTGTACAGAATTGCTGAGCATAGGCTCTTTCACACAAATTCTTGTACACGTGTAGACTTTGCTGTGATCTGTGTAACCGGTGAACAGGCCTAGGGTGAACGACGGTTTGGGATTGATGTGAACACTGGATTCCCCTCTCTCCTGCTGCTCTCAGGACAGGCGGCTTGAAGGAGTCACCATGTAGCCATTCACTGTGAAATGTGAAAGGCAGGGCAGCATAATGGTCAGTGTGTCAAATGTTGGAAGCAGGACTAGAACTCACACAGCCAAAGGAATGTATAATTATAATTACCTGTACCTGTATGTTTTTAAACAGATCATAAAAAGGTAAAGGGACCCCTGACCATTAAGTCCAGTCGTGGTCGACTCTGGGGTTGCGATGCTCATCTCGCTTTATTGGCCGAGGGAGCCAGCATACAGTTTCCGGGTCATGTGGCCAGCATGACTAAGCCGCTTCTGGTGAACCAGAGCAGTGCATGGAAATGCCGTTTACCTTCCTGCCGGAGCGGTACCTATTTATCTACTTGCACTTTGACGTGCTTTCGAACTGCTAGGTTGGCAGGAGCAGGGACCGAGCAATGGGAGCTCACCCTAGGCTAGGTTTATACCACAGCGCCACCCGTGTCCCATCACAGATCATACCTGGTTTTAATTATATTATTTTTTAAATGGTTGGGTTTTAAAATGTTTTTAGCAGTTCTTAATTTTATCTGTAAGCTGCCTGGAGTCCCTGTCAGGGAAAAAGTTCGGGTAATAATAATAATAATAATAATAATATGCCTACATTTATGAACGTCCCTTTTAAACCTGCCCAGGTTGGTGGTCCTCACCACGTTTCATGGCAGTGAATGCTGTACTTTATTGATAAGCGTGCTCTCTCTCTCTCTGTGTGTGTGTGTGTGTGTGTGTGTGTGAGAGAGAGAGAGAGAGAGAGAGAGAGAGAGGAGACGGGGGGGGGGGGGGCTTAAGAACATAAGAACAGCCCTTCTGGATCAGGCCAGTGACTCATCTCATCCAGCACCTGTTCTCACAGTGGCCAACTAGATGCCTGTGGAAAGCTCAGAAGCAGGAACCTGAGCAAAATGGCAGCCCCCCTTCCATAGTTTCCAGCACCTGGCACTCAGAGGCATACTGCCTCCGACAGTGGGGGGCGGGGATATTCATTAGCCATGAGTAGCCTTGTCCTCCATGACTCCATGTCAATTCAGCATCATTGGGTGACCTCAGGTTCTAATACAACGAGGGTGGGAGAATTCTCCCCCCTCCCACTAAAGGTTTTTCTACAATAGAAAGGCCCTTTCCTCATCTTGTTTTTATTATGTATTTTGTGTTTCTTTTTGTATTTTCATGCTGCGAACTGCTCTGAGATCTCTGGATGAAGCGCAATACACAAATTTAATAAGCAAACAAAATAAACAAAATCAGAGAGCTGCTCGAGCCCCTGTTCATTTCTGCTGCCCTTTTCTGCACCTTTTCACCTCCCTGTTCTGGCATAATTCGTTATCCCCTGCTGCCTGACTGCTGAGCTCTTCCCGGGGCAGGGAAGGTGAGGAGTGAACCCGTCCCAGTCACTGGGCATGACTTGAGTAACGGAGCATTCTTTGCATTTGAGGTAGCAGCAGGTATATAGAAAATCCAATTCTGCACTAGCTGGCTCTCAACTCTCAACATAATTGATGTATTAGTGGCTAGGATCTTCTGTCTCTATCAGTACGCCAATACCTCTCTCTCTCTCTCTCTCTCTCTCTCTCTCTCTCTCCCTCCCTCCCTCTCTTTTTTTGGAAGGAGACCCTTTTTGATGCTATGTACAAAGAAGATAGCAGGGCTCACATCTGGGAGCATTTAGAGCATAATTGTATATCAATAGCAGTGAGAAAGCAATTTTCTGGAAGTTTGGTGCAGACTACAGAGCCGTCAGATCTGATGGTTTTTTTCTTTTCCTTTTTCAAATCTGATTTTTTCTTTTCTTTTGAGATTAATTTGGCACATGGGAATGGTGTGTGTTATGATTTCAGGGCCCTCTCCCCCCACCCCTTGCTCCTTAGGGCCTTCTTTCAACAATACTCCCCCCCCCCATATTTCTATTATTTCACACACACACCCATTCCGCTTTGAATTATTTATTTCCCTGGCACTGCTTTTCTCAATAATATCTTTATTTAATATTACATTCTCGGCAATGCAGGAAGTTATTCAATGCAACTGTTTATTTAATTGGGGAAAAGTCCAATGGGCAGGGGAGCCAGCAGTGTTGGTAAGAGCATTGCTTTCCTATGCCTTGTCCTTATCCGCATGTGGCATTCAACGCAGCTCTTTTCTGCCTACTCAAGCTCTCATTTATAAAAGAAGTGCGTTATAAGTGCATTGTTGCAGGACCCCCTTTCCCCTTAATTCCGTTTCCCCCAATCCCCACTTTTTAATTTCCCCTTTCCCTTGAATTATTTATTTTCACAGCTACTTTGTATAATACTACTTTATATAATACAACTATAGTACTATATTAATAAGCCAGCAAGGAGCTGGAAGGCATTGGATGCTGAAGTTTGCGTGTGCATCCCCAGGGGCAATAGGATACTCTGGGAGTATCTGTGGATGAGGTTGCAAGAGCTCTGCTATCATCCGCCAGCTCTCCCTGTAGCCAGCCCCTCTCCAGCCTTGCAAAGGTAAGCTTGCTTGGGACTAGGTGGATATAGGTGGCAGACTGGCTTGCAGTGAGCCAGTCGTGAGCCATTTATGCCTTATGACCCTACCAACATAGAACAATGTGCGGGTGAAATTACGAGAGTGGCCTGGTGTAATTGTAGGCCAAGTGAGTCCACGAGGCCTTTGCCATGCACCAAAGCGGTGCTGATTGCTTCAGCGCGCATTCAATTTGTAGCTCAACCAACATTTAATGCACAGTTTTGCCTACAGTGCTTTGATTTCTGACTTAGGCGTTTTTGTACATTAAATGTGGGTTGAGTGCTGCGCATGGATTGGGTGTGTTCTTTATTTTTAACATTCTTGAACTATTTCCCAAGGCAGCTTACATAATATATTAGAAGCAACAATAATGTAATAATAAAACACAGCTTAAAATACACTTACAAACTCTAAAGCCGCAATAAAAAAGCCAAGCTAACTACCGTCAAGGATGAAACAGTATAAAGTTGTGTGCGGTGTAGAGAAAGTAAATGGAGAAAAGTTTCTCTCTCTCTTTCATGACACTAGAACTTGTAGACATACGGCGATGCAGAATATTAGAAGGTTCAGGACAGATAAAAGAAGGTATTACTTCACATGGCACACAGTTTGCATTTCTTAGTGCAGAAAGTATTGAAGGGGACGACAGAGGAAGAGATGGTTGGACAGTGCTCTCGAAGCTACGAACATAAGTTTGACCAAACTGCGGGAGGCAGTGGAAGACAGGAGTGCCTGGTGTGCTCTGGTCCATGGGGGGGGGGGTCACGAAGAGTCGGACATGACTAAACGACTCAACAACAACAACAACAATCTCCCCATTGCTTTTCATATCGGTCCTGGAGGTCCTGCTGAATATTATTAGAAGAGACCAATTGGTTAAAGGTGTACAAGTCGGAGCTAAACAGTACAAATTGAGAGCATTTGCAGATGACTTAGTATTGACATTACAGGAGCCAGAATCTAATACTAAAAGGGTTTTGGAACTGATTCAAGAATTTGGTCAGGCTGCAGGATTTAAACTGAATAAGTTAAAAACAAAGGTCTTAGAGAAAAATTTAACACCGATTGAGAGAGAGAGGTTTCAGAATGAGACAGGTTTAACAGTGGTTAAGAAAGTGAAATACCTGGGGATTAACATGACAGCAAAAAATGGGAATCTATTCAAAGACAATTACGAAAAATGCTGGGCTGAAGTGAAAAAAGATTTAGAAATTTGGTCAAATTTGAAGCTTTCACTGCTAGGCCGTACTGCAGCGATAAAAATGAATGTATTGCCTAGAATGTTGTTTCTGTTTCAAACATTGCAAATTTTGGACAAAATGGACTGTTTCAAGAAGTGGCAGAGAGATATCTCTAGATTTGTCTGGCAGGGCAAGAAGCCTAGAATAAAATTAAAAATACTAACGGATGCAAAGGAAAGAGGTGGATTTGCCCTGCCAGACCTTAAACTTTATTATGAATCAGCAGCTTTTTGCTGGCTGAAAGAATGGCTGCTTCTTGAAAACACAGACATTTTGGATTTAGAAGGTTTTAATAATGTATTTGGATGGCATGCATATTTGTGGTATGATAAGGTCAAAGCACATAAAGCATTTAAAAACCATATTGTCAGGAAAGCATTGTTTAATGTCTGGATAAGATATAAGGACCTACTGGAAAACAAAACCCCAAGGTGGCTGTCACCGATGGAAGCGAAAGCTCAGAAAAAGCTCAATATGGAGGTCAAATGTCCGAAATATTGGGAAATTTTGGAACAAGAGGGAGATAGACTGAAATTGCAGAGTTTTGAGAAACTAAAAAACAAAGTGCGAGACTGGCTTCATTATTATCAGATAATGGAGGCATACAATTTGGACAAGAAAATTGGCTTCCAGGTGGAAAAATCAAAATTTGAAACAGAACTGTTAGAACCCAAAACTAAGATTTTGTCAAAGATGTGTAACTTGCTGTTGAAATGGAATACTCAGGATGAAACGGTGAAATCTGTTATGATTAAATGGGCACAAGATGTTGGACATACCATAATGATGGCTGACTGGGAACAGTTATGGACCACAGGTATGAAGTTTACGGCATGTAATGCCTTAAGAGAGAATATTATGAAAATGATATACAGGTGGTACATGACACCAGTCAAGCTTGCAAAAATCTATCACTTGCCCGATAATAAATGTTGGAAATGTAAAGAAACCGAAGGTACATTCTTTCACCTTTGGTGGACGTGCCCAAGGATTAAGGCTTTCTGGGAGATGATTTATAATGAAATGAAAAGGGTATTTAAATATACCTTTCTGAAGAAACCAGAGGCCTTTCTCCTGGGCATGGTCGGCCAAATGGTGCCAAAGAAGGACAGAACTTTCTTTATGTATGCCACAACAGCAGCAATAATACTTATTGCAAAGTATTGGAAGACACAAGATCTACCCACTCTGGAAGAATGGCAGATGAAGGTGATGGACTACATGGAATTGGCGGAAATGACTGGCAGAATCCGAGACCAGGGAGAAGAGTCGGTGGAAGAAGATTGGAAGAAATTTAAAGACTATTTACAGAAATACTGCAAAATTAATGAATGTTAGAATGATGTCAGAATGAAGTTAAGTGGTTTAAGCAGCAATGTTATAAAGGTGTATGTAAAAATGGATTGTTAACAGGTGAAAATCCAAAGTTATAATATATTAAGTTAAAGGTTTAAGACCAAAACAAAGAGGGAAAGGAATTGCTGAATTAACCAATAGAACTGGAATACAAAAAAGGGAGGTGTGAGGAGGTCAGGGAAGCAAGGAAATGAATGTACGGCATGTAAAGATTGATGTGTTTTTTTTTAAAGTGTCTTTTATCTTTTTTCTGTATTTTGTATTTTTCTTTTATTTTTCTTTCTTTTTTCTTCTTCTCTTTTTATTTATGTAATTTTTTTTCTTTGAAACCTTAATAAATATCATTAAAAACAACAACAACAACAACAACATAGAGATCTTTCCTATTCTAATTAATTTTAAAGGGTTATGGAAGCTTATGGAAGCTTCTCTGTGTGAATGAAACAAAGCAGAAGGTTCATGATGTTTGGGTTATACCTTCAGAGAAGCTGAGTACAATTGACTTGAACTGGTTCTCTTATCTCTTCTGTCAAGGTCATGCTGACTATCAAAATAAGGCCAGAAGGATCCTGGGTTTCACTTTCACTTTCTATCTCTCTTCCTTCTGGTGTGGTGTTCTGTACATAGTATGATTAGTGTTAAGTTGTAGACTTATTTTAAGTTATTGTAAGTTTAAGTTAAGTCTGCTGCAACTGGATTTCTCATGGACAGTGCCAATCCTGAATGCAGTGGATTTGTGACCATTATGCTCATTTGCCTTCAGTAGCAGTAAAGCTCTGCTGGATGAGATATTAATTGCCTCTGGTCTTTTTTTGGGGGGGGGGGGGGAATCCTGCAATGTATTTAAGTTGTTACTCTGCTACCTATACTTTGGAATGTACTCTGGATCAATATTGAGTAGAATTTCAATGACACAATTGCACTCTGGAAATTGCTGCCACAAGAACTAGTATTGGCTGGGTTTAAAAGAGGATCAGGCAAATTCATGGCTGATAAGGCTGTCCGTGGCAACTGGCTTTGCTAGCTATGTTCTGCTTCCACTGTTGGCTTTGAATACTGGTTGCTGGGAATCCCAAGTAGGGAGAGTGCTGTTGTGCTCAGGTCCTCCTTGTGGATATCCCATAAGCATCTGGTAGGCCACTGTGAGAACAGCATGCAGGGCTAGATGCACCTGTCACCTGATCCAGTAGGACTCTTTTTAGGAAGGTAAGGTGAGATACACACACACACACACACACACACACACACACACACACACACACTTAAATACCCTGATAGATTTCTAAGGAGATTGGATATTCTCGATTCATAGGAAAAGCTACAACTGTATGAGAGACAGTGGGACTATAACTTCTGCTAACTTCTAAGATTGTTTAAGCCACAGGCATTACATCACTCTGGCCAAGTCACGGTGACTTCACCTGATCTGCAGTCCTATACACAGTTAGGCTTGTTAAATCCCATTGACCTCCTCCTCTGAAATATTGCAGAGCAAGTCAGTTAATGAGAAGTCTTAACATGCCTGTCCATGGTTCCTTGTTCTATAAATATGTCTGAGCAAAGCCTTTCATTGCAATTCCTGAGGCACTGTGAGGTTTTGCCTAAGCTTTAAGGCTCCTCTGACCATAATTTGCTATGCTTTCTCACTCCACACAGATTGCACGGCTTGCCTCTGCATTATTGTGCTGGATTATAACCACACACAACGGAAAACAATTAGAGGTCTCCTCTGAGATTTCTGCTTTTATATCTCCTGTTTTACAGTTTTTTTAACCTGTGCGTACAGCATAAATCAAACATGAGAGTAAACTCTGGGCGATTCCTTCTGCCCTGCTAGAGTCAATATTGACAGAAAAGGCTGGCTCAATTAAAAAGGATATTTGAGTCTGATGCACCAAAAGCTTTCCAATTTCCAAGAAAATGCCTGGAATTCCATATACAGACACACAAAGCAGAAAAACCCTTAGGATGGGAAGGTAGGCAGGCGTTTTTAACAGGCACATGTGTAAACGATGGGGCTTTCCACTGTGAACTTTATTTTTATCTTTTTAGAATTGAGCAGTTAGATTTGCGGGCAGGTTTGGCATCAGAACATGGCATCTTTGAATAGCTGCCAGAGTCTGCTGGCTCATCCAATCAGTGCAAGGTATCTAGGTCTGAGGAGCCACCCCTTAAATTTCCCACAATGCCCCTGAGTGGTACTGCATCAGGGGCATTGTAGAAAATTTAAATGGGGGTTTGTCATTTGGTGCTGACTGGAATACCATTGCTGCTGTTGGTGCCTGTCACCAACTGTGCCTCCCAGAGGGGGCCAGTGATGATGTAGGAGGTCACTTGAAACTTGGAGCTGGCCCTCTTTGTGGAGGCATTAAAGTTAGACAGTGAGAGTTGTTAAATTAGCCACTTGCTCATTCTCAGAGAGGTTTCCCAGCAACATTTCTCCCTGTCCATTCCACAGCTGCCACTGTCTCCCTCCCATAACCATAGCATCCCTTTTCCTGGTTGTTTAATGAATTCCAGAGATTAACTAGTTTATTTTGCTGTTTCAAAATGGCTACAGAACAGCCCAAACTCACAAATGCAGACCTCAGTGAGTTTGGGCTTCAGTCCTTCTGTCCTAGTTTCACTTTGCTGTAATATATAAGGTGATTGTCAACAGAAAGTATTGCCTCTTGTCACTCTCTTCAGGATCGGCGGTTGCTTGAAATAGTTGAAAACTGTCAAATCTCCACCATCTTCCTCACTAACAGCTAACCTCCCACTGACTAGAACCTCTAAGTCAGAATCTGCTGTCAGTGAGACCGGTGACAAAATGGACTGTTTAAGTCACATACTAAATGATCCCTGTTGTTCTTCCAACAGCAACCCTGCGCAGTAGGTTAAGCAAGGCCTTCGTGACTGAGGGAGGATTTGAACCCTGGTCTCCGAGGTCCCAGTTCAACACTCTAACCAGTATGCTACACTGACTGTTTAGGTGGAAGAGAATCCAGCAAACAAAACAACTAAGATAGTGAAAGTCTGTCTGTCTGTATTAAATAGTGATTGCTCTTATACTACCCAGAGGGGCACAGTCTGTCTTGAGGTGTGCCAGTTGCCAATGCCCTAATATACTTTTGGAATTATAGATGTGACAAGCGCTTGAGTAGAGAGAGGCATAAATTTGGTATAAACAAAGCTAGTGACTTTATTTGGATCTAAACTAATTGATTGTCAGAAGGGAGCAATATATCTTCATGTAACACATCATGAACTTATCATGAATTTATTGTCACAAGAAGCTGTGTTGGCCTTTTAAAAAGCTATGATCAAACTCATGAAAGAAGACAGGTCTATCAACAGCTATATGACTATTAAGCTCCACAGTCAGAGGCTGTATATCACTGATTACTAGATGCTTGGAATAAACTAGGAAGCAGAGCATCTCCTCCATGCTTTGCTCGTGAGCATTTCAGGGGCAACCAGCTAGGTCATCTGGGCGGCAAATTTCTAGACTAGATGGATGTTCACTCTGACTTAGGAAGGAAATTCTTAAACTCAGCCTGTAAAAACTGATTGCAGTCAAATAGCATGTCCTATATTCCTCTCAAATACATTGCTGAGAAAGGCAGAGGGGCAGGTCACCTATTCCTCTCCTGTTTCAACCCACTCTTGACTCTTCCTCGGGAGCACCTATACTGTTGGTTATTATGAGCTATAAAAAGTGGCCATGGCAAATACTGGATTTATAACCAAGGAGCAACTGGTGCAGTGAGTTGGTGCCATGCCACTGCACTCCTGTCAGTAGTGTCACTGTCATTTACTGGGACATTTGGGAGTGGGGCATGGTAACCTAAGGCTACCAGATTCTTTTCAATGAATCCGGGGACACTTTTCAACTTCAATGGATTTTGTATGGGGACTGATTTGTAAATCCGGGGACTGTCCCCGGGAAACGGGGACTTCTGGTAACCTTATGGCAACCACAGGTTTGGGGCCCTGTTGAATGCACTAGCAGAGCCAATCCATGCTTTCCCTACCCTGCATTCCTCCCCCTGCCCTAACCCTTTGCTCTACCCCGATCCCCCAAACTTTCAAACATTGGTTTCTAATTCAGGGTCTGTGGAAAAGTGACTTTAGCTAAACAGCTAGAGTATGTTGCATCAAGCTTTGAACTAGCATAGCGACATTGGTCTTCCTAGCTCACGAAAGGCTGGATGTAAGGCCAAATGGAAGATTTCATGCTTTGTGGATTCCCAAGTTGGATTGTAAGCTTTGGAATCCAGAATTAAATACTAAAGCTGGTGTTTATTTCGGATTAAATTGTTGCCTCAGATTTCTGTAGTGATCTTCAAATCCTCAAGCATGAGGTGGTTTACTCAATGACATAACTTCATTGTCAGGGGAATTGTTAGAGGCGGTGCCTCTTACATCATCATCATCATCACCACCATCATTTATTTTATTTGTACCCTACTCATTTGACTGGATTGCCCCAGCCACTTTGGGAAGCTTCCAACAGATATAAAAAACATAATAGAACACCAAACATTTTTAAAAAGTTCCCTATACAGGGCTGCCTTCAGATGTTTTCTAAAAGTTATATGGTTATCAATCTCTTTGACCTAAATGCAACACTAACTGCCTTTCTCTAGATTTTCCCACCATCTTTTGGCAGCTCCATCTGGGAGCCAGGCTACCTCTAAATGCATGTTATTCCAGATACATGGAAGAGGAAGAAGTTCAGTTTGCACACGGTTTTCCACCTTACTTTAGTTAGGTTTAGTGAAGTCTTCCCCCTCTGCCTTCCCAGTCCCAGAGATGAATGTGAGGGGAACAGAGCAGTGTTAACACAAATAGGGAGCACCATCCCATTGTGGCCTGTAGTTTGGGAAGCACAGTTTTAAAGGTAAAGAGCCAACAAAACATGTCAAAAGAGCTCCCCCCCCTTTTTTTTTGTAAAAGAGGAACCAATTAGTGTTGAAGGCTTTGAGGAAAACCCTTTTTGTGTGATGAAAGGCAAAACATCTGAAAGATCTGTCTACAAAGGTTCCCCTGCCTATTGAATGGGTTGCCACAAGACTGTGCATATCACAGAGAGAGAAAGGCAAGGAAGTGTTGCTTGTATATTCAGAATGTCATTAAGAGCTTGATTTCCATCTGTGCGGTTAACATGTAATTCACCTTTTACAATAAGGCATTCACGTCAAAGAACAAACAGCAGACACCACTGGATAGGGATACAATGGCGTGGCCAATTATTTATCTTAGGTCAGGGCGAGAATGACTCTGTGAAGCTCCAGATGAAAAGACTTAAGTTGTGGTGTGGATAAGGTGTGCATATCCCACAGGATGTTGGACCCAGAACTCTGCAACCTATCTGTGAATCATTACATAAATGTTACGTCATCATAATTGTCCATCTGTTTAATTGTCTTTCACTTTCCCACGAGATTGAACAACAATTTGTTTATTTACTTTACATCTCACCTTTTCCTCCAAGGAGCTCAATGTGGACACATATATGGTTCCCCCCTCCCTGTTTTATCCTCACAACAACCCTGTGAGGAAGGTTAGGATAAGAGACAGTGACTGGCCTAAGGTCGCCCAGTGGGAATTTGAACCCAGGTGATCTCCTGGGTCCTAGTATCTGGTAGCCTCCATCATCTTCCAGCCAAGGCTCAGCCCTTCTGCACTGATGAAATGTCACTGCAAAGTAGAAGAGAATATGTGGGTGCCAACCTCAAGGCAATATAATAAAATAAGAAAGCAGGAAATGCACAGTGTGAACAGCACTGTGCTGCTTCATTTCTAAAGTAAGAGGCGTTGGGAACCCAGCCTGGACATCATGTCTTCTGCCTCAGTGACACACAACTTGCAAAGTTGATAGTTTGGAGCAATAGCAGCTCATACATTAAAATTGAGACCCTGCTCATGGGCAAAGCCCAGGGGGCAGTAACCTGAGTTGGGGCCTTCTTGGCAGTGGCACCTTCTTTATGGAACAGGCTGTTTCATAACTATTTCAGTTTTTCCAATTACTTAAGATGCGCCTTTTTGCCCAGGATTTCTGATTCTGTTGAAGTTGCCTTTAAGGAGAATTCTTTCTTTCTTTTTAGTCCCCTGCTTTGCCTAGCAGTTTATAGTATATATCTTACCGCTCTTGTAATTAATGAGTTTTCTTGGAATTTTAAGAGTTTTTTTTTATTAATGGTGATGTTTACGTCTTTTATATGATGACTTGTGAACAGCTCTGTGATAGGTAATAAATAATAAGTATTGTGAACAGTGCTCCAGCAATTTTTTGTTTCATAATTAATCAAAAATGATCTTACTCATAAGCAGTATTGCTCATTCCTAGAAAGGTCACTCAAAGTACTTTTAGGAGATCACCTCTTATGTCTCAGGATTTTGTTGGTCTTGTGCGGTTCATTGTGATCCTACCTTCAACGTGTATTATGGGACTAGGTGAGTTGATGTGGAAATTAGGGGTGGAGTGCCTTCAACACATAGGCGACACTGAGCTTTTTTTCTCCTTTCCATCCATCCCAAACCCTTCACTGAGGCTGAGCAAAGAAGCTATGGTGGGATTGGCAAGGATGCACAACTTGGTTGGCTTATAGGACAAACAGAGTGTCCTGTAAGTGACACAGTTTCATCCTGGGTTTCAGGTGCTGATGGACTTCTCACCAGTGGCTCTTTATCTTGTCTAGAAGAATGGCATAATCTTTCACATTGCAATCCTGTGTCTCATCAAACCCAGTTTCATTTCATTGGGCCTATATTCACATAGCATCGCTTTAATGAAGAATGAATAGCACAAATTTCAGAGCTGCACAGATGGGTTTTAGTTGTCACTTAGCACCTCCCTACTGGGAAGGAAATCTATTGAATGCCACGCTCTTAACGATTCCATAACCTGAGCGATACTTTTCTCTCTTCCTTCATTCAGATGCACTACTTTGCACTATCGCACAGATCTGCCACCAACCAGCATCATCATCACTTTCCATAATGAGGCCAGATCTACGCTATTAAGGACGATAAGAAGGTAAGACCGAGTCATATGACAGTGAAGTTGACAGTCAAATGGCTTCCAAGATGCCAAGTGCATTATTAACTAGTGCTGTGCCAAAATTTTCTCCCATATCTTCTTCCTTTTTTACCATTCCCCACTAATTGATGAGAAAAGAAGCTGCAATTAAATATTAGCAAAGGGGAGAGAATTTTTGTTCGCCTACTTTCATACTGGGATGCTTGCAAGTCCCCTTTCTTTTGTTCTGGGGACTATTTCACCAATGCTGTGTTCTCATTTTACCAGTGGTCCCCAGATTCCGACACTCCAATTAAAACATTATATAGCACCTTCTGTGGGACGTTATCAGATCAGGAAACATGGGGAGGAAGGAGCAGTCACCTGCTCTCTAAATGAACCATAATCCCCAGATTCCCAGATTTCATTTTTAAGAGCAGGTTTCTAGCATGTGTAGAACCTGAGATAAAGGGCAAAATGTGCCAGCAATATTTTTCTAGCTTGCCCTGCTTTCAGTATTTCACTTTGCAGCCCTCCCCACCTCCCTCCCCCCAAAAAAATCCTGTGAAAGCCCATACATACGACACTAGGCCGCCTTGCAATCATAAGGTAAGCTCAAAGTTCTGTAAATTCACACACACATATCTAGTGATCTTAAGAATGGAGAGAAAGATTGTCTTTTTTTCAGAGGAAGAAAACTTTCAAGGAACTAGAGAGAAGATGTTGGCATAGTGTTATTTATAACAGTCATTGATTTTTGTGAAAGGCTTGAAATTATATCAGGAAAAATCACTGCAACTGATTCCCACCAACCAATGGCATAAGATGAAATTGGCAGAAATTGCCCCCTTTATGCCCATATCATACAGCAAAGAGACAGGACGGCTGCCCTCTCTTCTTTAGCCCATTATTTTTGTTGACCTTGCATGTATAGACGCTGACCTGCATAGCGTTTGGCCTATATTGCTGTCCACTTTGTCTTGTGCTATTTGTGAGGACTGGTGCAGTTAAGATTGTTAGCTGTGAAGTCCTCCTGGTTCAAGTTTTAACTCAGCCTCAAACCTTAGGCAAACCCCTAAACCACAACCCCATATCTGCCATTTGAATACCTGTCGACCTTAAAAGAGTGCTGTGAAAATGTGCCCATGGTGTGTGTTTGTTTTTTTTAGTGTGCAGTTGGATGGTTTAGCTGGCAAAATAATGTGCAGCTGGAAATATGTGATGGTGATGTAATTAGGCACGTAAGTTGCATGCATTTATTAAGCGTGTAAACGACAGGCAATGTCAGGAACAGCATGTGCACATATTATGTAAGGGAAGAATGTGCTCCGTTTCCGCAGCTAAAACAAACAAACTGGCCAAACCATGTTAAAACACTTTCTTATTTTGGGCCAGAACCTCCTCGTCTGTACCTTCAGCTTTGGGCAGCTAATACTTCACCGCAACCTTGCAAATACCATTCTTCATGCAAGATTGGATCCTCCACCCACCTCTGAACTGTGTTTTAAAATAGGGGTAAATATAGGGTTTTTAAAATTATTTGAAAACTCTTAGCCTTGCCCCCTCCAGTTGCTTCAGGGACAGATCCAATGTGAGGTGGATGGTCCCTGGGGTAGAACAGAGCAAATTAGCCCAATCCAGGGGTCCATTGCGGGGCCATACACAGCCCTAAGAAATGCTAAGTACTAAATATTAACATGTGCGCGTGCACACACACACATAACATGTGCAACTACACCAGTGTAAGAGCCACTTCCTCCTTCTAGTCTGGTCCATCACTGGGAGGGGGAGACCAGTTGTCAAGTCTTTGGGAATTCTATTCCTCCCCCAGTGGCAGCAAGAAGCAGAGAGAAGAAGGTATAGTCCTTTTTAATGAGTTTATTCATTCATAACAGCGAGAAACAAAAGAATGCATTGCTCCAACCGAGCTCCCTCCTTTATAGCAACAGCACTTCCCCTTACGGTGGCCCCTCATGGC
The DNA here is from genome assembly GCF_964106645.2 of Podarcis pityusensis. Classification (NCBI taxonomy): domain Eukaryota; kingdom Metazoa; phylum Chordata; class Lepidosauria; order Squamata; family Lacertidae; genus Podarcis; species Podarcis pityusensis. Next base: position 90,802,674 of record NC_138026.1, on the reverse strand, counting down.
CAATTGAATTTGAGTCCTTTGTTCCTGCACTCTTTAACGAGCGCCGAGTTCTGGGAGAAGGGGGTTCAGAAATACTCTCCAGAGACAATGTGTCAGCTGGCTGGTCTGCCTCCCCCTTCTCCTCCTGCAGTGTCAGGAATCTCCAACATTCCTCCGCCATCTCTCCCCCTTGAGTCCAACCCCTGACACCAATGCAGTTGACCTCTGACCTCACATGTGGTTGTTTCTTGCACTCCCCAGTAGTTCATGCTGTGGGTGCATGTGAAGAAGATCTTGTCACGCTAGGTGCTTCTGCGGCAAGGCAAGCTGATGAACCTAGCTTTATTGACTTTGTCCATTTTTATTTCACAATGATTTTCCTGCATGTGAGGAACAGTGCTTAGACTCATGTGGATTTCCAACTCTTTCAATATTTTTGAATGCCTGCTGGGGACTTCAATGGCACAACCTTCCTGTTCTTGAATGCTGATGCAGTTCTTTTTCAGAGAATGCTGTACTCAGTGATTCATTTTGATGTTGTTTAGCTCCCTTTCCCGCCTTTTTTTTCCATATTGGCAAGTCCTCTGCGAACAGATCGTGCAATTACCAAGCTCATTCATTATTCAAAACGATCCCACCACTTTCTGGAGCAATTAATTGCAGGGATGCAGATTGTTCACAAATGATTCATTTCAAATACTTCAAATATGAAAATTGCACACTCTTTCCCACTGGGCGATGTGGGAGGTGATGGTGGTAAGAGATATCCAGGATTTAAACTTATGTGAAATTATTTTCTGTGCCTTGACTCTATCTTTGCTTATCATCACTGACTGGAGTCTGGTAATATAAGGAACAGCCTGTGGAGAATTTTCAGATTTTCAGAGCTTGGGTCTAATTTTATTTTCCAAGGGAAGCTGTCATCCCCAGAAAAGCTTGAATATGCCCAGTTCAGTGGGTCAGAATTTTTTTTGGAAATGTTAACATGCTGCCACAATGGGATAAACCAGTTTTGCTGTCTGGCTCACCTGCCATTTTGTCACTGAGAGTAAACACTGTTTCAGAGTTGGTGGAAAGCCATGGGCAGATTATGGAGGGAATCATTGTCCCATCCATGAGAAATGTGTTTCTGCATGTTGTTTAACTTCTGACCAGCTCTATCATGTAAAAACAACTGTACCATTTTATCCCATTTTGTAGTTTTGTTTGTTTATTTAATGGATTTAAATGCTGCTATTCAAAACATACTGCTTTCCCTTGCATATATAAAAACTGGTTGGCAGCTGATGGGAGTTGTCATCCAAAACATCTGGTGGTCACCAGGTTGGGAATGCAGACCTAGACTTTAGGCTCTGTGTTCATCTTCCACATTGTTCTTGAGCAAGTCAACCAGTTATCGCCATCCCCTTGTTTCCTGCTCAGTTTCTAATAAGCAGAGAGTAATGCTTGTTAATATCACAGCAGTCGGGTGATGTTCAGTTCCATCATTTAGATGTAGCACTTGAAGACCCTAAAGAAATAGAGTTGTACTAATCAGATGAGCTTCATTTCTGCCAGCACATAGCATATCATCCAAGATGTTATGGATGCTATGGTTGGAGATTTGTAGGATCTAATTAAGCCAAGGATCTGCTGAGTCTGGGTGATGGTGGAGAACAAGATCAGGCAGAGTGCAGGACAAAATAGTCTATGAAGACGTAAGAAGCAGCTCAAGATGAGAATCTGAGCTGGGTTCAAAAATGAGTGAGTGAGAGAGAGCAAAGAGATTTGGAGCAATCCTTTTCATATACTCACAGGCAGTGTTTTTTTTCTAAAAAAAAAAAAAGTTTAGGGGTACTCTCATTTTTCTACTCATATTGAAATACTGTCCCTCAATCAGGCCAAACTTAGATGCCCCGGTTTAAAAGGCCATATCTTATTTAATTAGCCAAAGACCTGGGATACGAGGAATGTTTTTGCCTGGCATGTAAGGATATGTGAGCTTCCCTAGGGAGAGCATCCTCTGGTGATGATCACAGCGTCTGGGTTGTTTCATATGGGGAGATGCGGTCCTTGAAGTATTGCACTCCTGAACTGCTTAAGCCAGCACTTTGAATCGGGTCCAGAAACTAATTGGCAGCCAGTACAGTCGGGTCAGGATTGGCATTATATATTCAAACCATCTTGCCTCAATGAGCAAGCTGGCCGCTGAATTCTGCACCAGCTTAAGTTTCAAGACAGTCTTCAGAGGCAGCCCCAAGCATAACGTGTTGCGGTAATCTAATGATTAATGAACTTTATTTACTTAATTATGTTGATTTCCATGAGTCTTCTCTAAGTATAGCTAAGAACACTTTAAAATATTGTAGGTTTGTAACAAGTGTACAAATTGTTTTTTCTATAAAATTTGTATGTATAAATACCTTTTCCCTCCTTTTTCCCAGCTTGAAGATAGAAAGGGCATTTTTCTCCTCGTTGTTGGCTTTCAACCAATAAAGAGCATTTAGAAGTCAACGAAGTCTTAAAGGGGGGAAAGTGACAAGATAACGGGGAATTTGAAATATGTGCATCTCTAATGCAATCATAATTACATGTTCTCTTTCTATAGCAATGCAAATTTCTAAAGCGCTAGTCACAAATTTGAAGGGGTTCTTTGCAGAATTCATGTTACTTCATCTCTTGTCACGCAATATCAATTCCACTTGTTGCCAATGAGGCGCATAAAAATAGCACTGACCAAAACATTCCCCAGTTGCTCAGCTGCAAATGTCAAATTATTGCCTGAAGCAGGATGCTCTTCATGTTAGGGATAGCTGAAGCCAGAAGTGGGAACAGATGGATCTATCCTCCATTACCCCTAAGTGGTGAATGTTCCCTGGATTGTGATGGTCTTTTGGGTTGAGGCAGTAGGCCTGAAGGCTCCCTGAGTTCTTGGGCTCCAGGGTAACTGCCATCCCAGCAGCCAGCTGACTTCTTCAGCTCTGGACCTACAAGGGCTATAACAACTCAGGCCTCAACTATCTGAGAGACCGCCTCCTTCCCTACAGACCCTCCTGGATGTTCAGATCAGCAGAAGGTGCTCTTTTGGTGGTTCAGTCTCCCTTAGAAGTTCAGGGAGTATGTGGCCTGGCTGAGGGCAATCTCTGTGGCGACTGTAAGTTGTGGAATTCCATCCCCACAGAGGTGAGACTCACTTATTCACAATATATCTTTCAGTGAATGCTGAAGATGCACTTCTGGCCCTTGACACAGATTCCTGTGACTGTAGTATGTTATAACTTTTTTATTTTTAATTCTGCCTAGACACCTGCTGGTGAAGGGCAGTGATTACAAATTTGATGGTGGTGGTGGTGATGATGATGATAATGATGATGATATAAAAGATTCCAGGTCAAAACTGTCCCCAGCTCTGTGTGGCCTGTGGTTTGTACCTCAAGCTCTGGCTCCAGGAACTCATGTCTCTCACTATTTTATGAGGTTGGCTATGGCCTGGCACCCAAATCTTTGCTAGGCTTTAGCATGTTGAGACATGGGTTCTTTTTCTGAGGAACTACCTTTGAGGATGGCCTATAAGTGTTAACATCCCCTTCCAATGCACTATCAGACTCGGCAATTAAAATTTCCTGAAACGGTTTTGAATTGGATTCGAGATAGAGGATGGGTTTGAAATCTGGTGGTTTTAGATCAGGGGTGGGCAATCTTTTTTGTTTTCCTGTTGAGGCTGTATTCTCTCATCTGTAATCTGTTGGGGGGGGGGACACATGCCCCTAGTGGATGGAGCCAGAACCAATGGCGGGCAGAGCCAGATACAAAAAGCTAGAAAGAAGTCTGCCCTTTAGCAATGTCTACAATAGATACCTCAAATCAGAATTGCCAGATTTATGCAGTTTTACTCAGAAAGAATCCCACTGGGTTGGGTGGACTTACTAGTAATTAAATAAGTATGCCCAGTATTATTTTTAGCGCAACATACCAGTACAGCTATCTGAAAAGCAAGTGAAAATAATTTCTTTCTGGGTTTAGTGTGCTCTACACACACACACACACACACACACACACACACACAACGCAACACAACACAACACAACACAACACGGCAGAAGCCTACCATAGCTTGCAACTGGAGAAAAATTTGCCACCAAGCCATACTAACCAGGAAAAAGTTACAACTCCAAGAAAAACAAGAAGGAAATGAACAGAATGGAAGGAGGTTTTAATGGCATTGAAGAATGAAGCAGGTGGAGTCAAGTAAATAATTAGCCAAGGTGCCTGTGTTTCACTGCCACTCAGTCTCTATTAGGGCAAGCAAAAGGATGTCCATTAATAATAATAATAATAATAATAATAATAATAAATTTTATTTATATCCCGCCCTCCCCAGCCGAAGCCGGGCTCAGGGCGGCTAACAACAATCAGATAATCAAAAAATCAAATAATCACACAATCTAAAAATATTTCATTATAAAAATTAATTAAATCAAATTGATGGCAACCAATTAAGCAAAGTTCTGTGCAGGTTGCCAGAGGAGGGAGTCAGGCTGCGCCCTGATCAAAGGCCTGGCGGAACAACTCTGTCTTGCAGGCCCTGCGGAAAGATGTCAAGTCCCGCAGGGCCCTAGTCTCTTGTGACAGAGCATTCCACCAGATTGGAGCCGCAGCCGAGAAGGCCCTGGCTCTAGTTGAGGCCAGCCTAACCTCTCTGAGGCCTGGGACCTTGAGGATGTTATTATTTGCAGACCGTAGGTTTCTCTGTGGGGCATACCAGGAGAGGCGGTCCCGTAGGTACGAGGGTCCTAGGCCGTATAGGGCTTTAAAGGTTAAAACCAGCACCTTAAACCTGATCCTGTACTCCACCGGGAGCCAGTGCAGCTGGTATAGTACCGGATGAATGTGATCTCGCAGCGAAGACCCCATAAGGAGTCTCGCCGCGGCATTCTGCACCCGCTGGAGTTTCTGGGTCAGTCTCAAGGGCAGCCCCACGTAGAGCGAGTTACAATAATCCAGTCTGGAGGTGACCGTCGCATGGATCACAGTGGCTAGGTCAGGGCGAGAGAGATAAGGGGCCAACTGCTTAGCTTGGCGGAGATGAAAAAATGCCGCCTTTGTTATAGCTGTAATCTGCGCCTCCATAGAAAGGGAGGTATCGAAGATTACACCCAAACTCTTAACGGACGGTGCTGGCACTAATTGCACCCCCGCAAGAGATGGGAGTTGCCCCCTCAATCCCATATCGTCCCGACCCAGCCAGAGGACCTCTGTCTTCGAAGGATTTAACTTCAACCGGCTCCCACGTAACCATCCAGCCACAGCTTCCAGACATCTGGTCAGTGTGTCTGGGGCCGAGTCAGGATGGCCATCCATCAACAGATAGAGTTGGGTGTCATCAGCATACTGATGGCAACCCAGCCCAAAACTCCGGACAAGCTGGGCGAGGGGGCGCATAAAGATGTTAAAAAGCATCGGAGAGAGAATCGCACCCTGAGGCACTCCACACACCAAGGAGTGGCGCGATGACAATTCCCCCCCAAGCGCCACCCTCTGTCCCCGACCAGAGAGAAACGAGCGCAGCCATTGAAGGACTGTGCCCTGGATCCCCACGTCGGCAAGGCGGTGGTCCAGGAGTTCGTGATCGACCATGTCAAAGGCTGCTGACAGATCTAGAAGAATCAGCAGCCCCGACCCACCTCGATCCAGCTGCCTGCGGAGATCATCTGTTAGGGCGACCAGAGCCGTCTCGGTCCCATGACCAGCGCGGAAGCCGGACTGGAATGGATCCAAAGCAGATGTTTCATCCAGAAACCTACCAAGCTGTTCAGCAACCGCTCTCTCAATCACCTTACCCAGGAATGGAAGATTCGAGACCGGGCGGTAATTGGATAGATCTGAGGGATCTAATGATGTTTTCTTTAAGAGCGGACGCACCACTGCCTCCTTCAGTTCCCCTGGGAATGTCCCGGTGCCAAGGGACAAATTGATAATATCCCCCAGGGGGGCCCGCACCTCGTCTGGACACGCTCTAATCAGCCATGACGGGCACGGGTCAAGAGGACAGGTGGTGGGCTTTCCAGCTTGGAGGAATCTGTCCACATCGGCTGGAGATATCCGGTCAAAGTGGTCCAATACTGGACCCGAGGACAGTCGAGGGGCCTCCAGTTCCTTTATTGTGTCCAAATTGGCAGGGAGGTCATGGCGGAGCAACAGGACCTTTTCCGCAAAAAAGCTCACAAATGCCTCACAGCTGTGTGTCAGATTGTTATTTAAATTTGGCTGTCCTTCAAGGGACGTTAAAGACCGAATTATACTAAATAATTGCGCCGGGCGAGAGCTAGCGGATGCAATGGAGGCCGAGAAGTAAGACTTCTTAGCGGCCTTCACTGCCATCTCATAGGTTTTCATAAAAACCCTATAAGATGTTCTTGAGGCTCCGTCACGGGCACCCCGCCATACTCGCTCTAGCCGTCTGAGGTCCCGCTTCATTTTCCGAAGCTCCTCGGTAAACCAGGGAGCCCGGTTTCTGCGGGGTCGCAGAGGGCGCTTAGGTGCGATCTCATCGATGGCTGCCAGGAGCTGGGTATTCCAGCCCTCAACAAGCTCAGTCAATGAGTCGCCAGGGGGAGCAAGGTCCCGCAAGGCTTGACGGAATCTATCAGGGTCCATCAGCCTCTGCGGGCGAGCCCAAATCGGCTCGCCACCTAAGCAGGGTGGGGGTGGAAAGTCAATCCTGGCTTTCAGAGCGTAGTGATCAGACCATGGCACCTTCATCGAAGGAGACATGATCACATCTATACCGGCGCCAAAGATCAAATCCAGCGTGTGGCCTGCTTGATGTGTGGGGCCCGAAACAAACTGGGAGAGCCCTAGTGTCGCCATGGAAGACACCAGGTCCAGAGCCTGTGAGGAGGGAGTGGCATCAGCGTGGAAGTTGAAGTCTCCCAATACCAATAGGTTAGGGAACTCCAAGGCCCAGCCGGCCACTGCCTCCAGCAGGCCTGACAGGGTGGCTGATGGTGCGCTAGGTGGCCGGTACACCAGCCAGACAGCCAAGCTCTCCTCGGAGCCCCACACTAGGCCAACACATTCAATGCCGGGGATCGATGGCGAAGGTAGAGCCCTGAAAGAACAATCTTCCCGGATTAATACTGCCACCCCTCCCCCCCGGCCCACAGTCCGTGACTGGTGGAGGACGGAGAAACCCGGGGGCGCCATCTCTCGTAAGGTAACAGTTACCCCTTCGCGCACCCAGGTCTCCGTCACACAAGCCAGGTCGACCCCCTGCGAGGTGAAGAAATCTCGCAGGGTAGCGGTTTTGTTGCCTATAGACCTGGCATTGCACAGCACCAGTGAAGGAGGTGAGTACTCCTTGCTCACCCTACCCTCGTCTCTCGGGATGGGGCGCAGATTGGAAGGGGTACGAGCATATCCGTATCTCGATCCCCTTCGCCTATAACATCTGCCCCCACCGCCATACCTCCCTCGCCCCTCCACGGTAGCAATCCCAAGCCTCATACTAACCTCCATTTACCAAATAGAAAGCAAAACAACCTAAAACAATTATGCCCAAACAAAACCAATCCCCACCCCACTCAATGTTCAACCCCAAAAACAAAACAAGACGAAAGAAACAAAAATACATAGATAAAAACCACCATTCATGGTGGTACAACAAAGTAAACAATAAAAGCACCTTTAAAACACCTTAAAATATACATATAATATTATAAGAACAACAACCCCCATTTAAGGTGCTGCAAATTAAAAGCAATTAAAACATTTAAAACCATTTTGTCCATTGCTGCCGGTAGCTGCTCAGTCCTCTAAACTGTAATGGTAGTGCAGACCCCGCCCCCTAGGCCGGATGGAGTTGGCCGAAAAGGGAGCGGTCCTCCCAACACTCACGCGAGGAGCAGCAGTCGTGTCCCGGAGGCCTCTCTCAGGCCTCTTATGCTGTGGCGATGAGTGCAGGCCCCGCCCCCTAGGCCGGATGGAGTTGGCAGAAAAGGGAGCGGTCCTCCCAACACTCACGCGAGCAACAGCAGTCGTGTCCCGGAGGCCTCTCTCAGGCCTCTTATGCTGTGGCGATGAGTGCAGGCCCCGCCCCCTAGGCCGGATGGAGTTGGCCGAAAAGGGAGCGGTCCTCCCAACACTCACGCGAGGAGCAGCAGTCGTGTCCCGGAGGCCTCTCTCAGGCCTCTTATGCTGTGGCGATGAGTGCAGGCCCCGCCCCCTAGGCCGGATGGAGTTGGCAGAAAAGGGAGCGGTCTTCCCAGCACTCACAAAGCAGCAACAGCAGTCGTGTCCCGGAGGCCTCTCTCAGGCCTCTTATGCTGTGGCGATGAGTGTAGGCCCCGCCCCCTAGGCCGGATGGAGTTGGCAGAAAAGGGAGCGGTCTTCCCAGCACTCACAAAGCAGCAACAGCAGTCGTGTCCCGGAGGCCTCTCTCAGGCCTCTTATGCTGTGGCGATGAGTGTAGGCCCCGCCCCCTAGGCCGGATGGAGTTGGCAGAAAAGGGAGCGGTCTTCCCAGCACTCACAAAGCAGCAACAGCAGTCGTGTCCCGGAGGCCTCTCTCAGGCCTCTTATGCTGTGGCGATGAGTGTAGGCCCCGCCCCCTAGGCCGGATGGAGTTGGCAGAAAAGGGAGCGGTCTTCCCAGCACTCACAAAGCAGCAACAGCAGTCGTGTCCCGGAGGCCTCTCTCAGGCCTCTTATGCTGTGGCGATGAGTGCAGGCCCCGCCCCCTAGGCCGGATGGAGTTGGCAGAAAAGGGAGCGGTCTTCCCAGCACTCACAAAGCAGCAACAGCAACCCCTAATATTAACCTTAGATACTGCAGGACTGCACACTTTTCCATTAAGTGCTTACTGTCACCTGTAAGGATGTATCATCTCTGTTGGGAGCAGGTGGTGGAACACCACCTTAGAGCTGGTCTCCTGGTACTGGTACCACTGCTGCTTCCTGGGCAGAGGTGGGGCCAAGAGTGTGACAGCACAGGTACAGGTGCACCTACTACAGCTGCACAGCTGCCCCATCACCCACTCCTGATCATTATTAAAAGCCTCTTTATCTAAATGATCATTGTTATTTGGTTTCAGCCAAGATTGGCTCCTGAAGTGGCTTAGAGCAATTAAAATACATCCTAATGATTGCATCAAGGATAAAACAGCAAAATATATTCCGATTTGGCTTCAAAGCAGTCAATTGCAGATGCCATAAGTTAAAAACAACAAGGTGCGCAGGAAACCAAAACGAGTACTCATTCAGCGCTGGGAGCTGATCAACTGTTTTTAAAGTTTTCTCCCAAAAAGTTAGAGTTTCAAAAGCAATAGCAAGTGTTTCTTATATATTTCAAGTTCTAAACAGTACCAGGAAATTCAAAATCAGCAAAGATTCCATTTCTGAAGCAGTTTCTTTGCTTTTGTTTATTCTCTCCTTTCCTGACTCCCTGCCTTTAACTTTCCAAAATAAAGGCTGAACTCAGATGCAACTGCCTTCGGTGCATAGTTTTTGCTGAGTCTACATATGTAATAAATGGAAACCATTTTTCTAGTGAGCCATCCGCAACAAACTGCTTTCATGCCCCTTTAATGTGGGTTGAAATCTTGTCCACAGCTAAAAGTTCCCATGTTTTATCAAGCCAAGCAATAACCAGTGGCAGGTGCTCACCTTTCTATTTAGCCACTGCTTGCAAATGCACACACAGATGCGTCCTAGTTACACTTGTACAACTTGCACACCTAGAGTGGAGAGGCTCTCTAGACATGCAGAGGCTGTAAGAAAGCTTTCTCTGTTCCTTGCAGGAAGGAGCTTTGTATTTGGTGCTTTGTAGATTCAAGACACACATGGGAATTAAATGCTACTTTTAGAAAGCCTGCAGTGAAAATTAGGCATCTCCTCAGTCCCCCGTAGGAAAGCTTAGCCAAGAGTGAACTAGCAAATGAAAAAATGGCTATGTGCCCAGACCTCTCCATGGCTCATCCAGAGGAACTCAGAGGCTGTCCTTGAAAACATAATCTCCATGCAAACCAAGAGAGCTTTGCAGCTAATTGTCCTTCATAATTGGGAGCCATGAGATTGTTAATGAAAAAGCTCTCCCCGCATAAGAGCAGATCCCTGCAAAACCATAGCTATTCTTTTTGCACTACAGAAAAGCAGTGTCTCTTAGATCTCTATGATCCCTAATTCTCCATGCTAAACACATTATTATATTATTATTATTATTATTATTATTATTATTATTATTATTATTATTACAGTTTCTTTGCCGCCCTTCATCTGAGGATCCCAGGGCCGTTTATAATGTAAAAACATAAAAATACATAACATAGCAAGAAAAACAATACCCCCCAGTTTAAAAGGCCATAGATTGTTTAGTTAGCCAAAGACAAATTAAGCAAGAGGCATTCTGAAAGATGAAGAAAGACACAAAAATACATATCAAAAGAACAAACAAAAGCAACATCCCCTCACACTTTAAAGGGCCACAGATGGTTTAATTAGCCAAAGACCTGGCTAAATAAAAATGTTTTCACCTCGCACCTAAAGATATCTCCCTGGGGAGAGCATTCCACAAATGGGGAGCCATTGCAGAAAAGGCCCATTATTGTGCTGCCGCCCTCCAGACCTCTAGCAGAGGAGACACACCAAGAAGGGCCTCAGAGGGTCCAGACTGTTTCATATAGGGTCTGTTCTCCAGATCTGAACACATGGGGTGAACATATCAATTGCCACCCTGACTTAGAGTGTTGAATATTGGCTACTGTGATGGATAGCACTGGGTGCTTTTTAAAGAGATTCACGACACCACAAGCTGGACTGAGGTTAACCATATCCATGTGGGAAGCACTGCCAGCCACTCAGGGGAAGACACAGAAAGTAAGAAGAACCTCCCTGAGACCTCTGGTTATAGGGTGGTATATAAATTCAGTAAAAATTAAAGGAGCCCTGCTGGATCAGACAAAGACCCATCTTAGTCCTGCTCCCTGTGCTTACCATGACCAACCAGATGCTTATGAGAAGCTTGCAAACAGGAATTGAGGGCAACAGCACTTTCCCCACTAGTAATTTCCATTAATGGGTATTCAGAGGCAAACTGCCTCTGAAAGTGGAACATATCCATTGTGCCTTGTAGCTATTGATAACCATGTCCTCTACAAATTTGTCTAATTGTTTTTTAAAATCATCCAAGTTGGTGGACTCTGCTGTTCAGGAAAACAGTAGGGACTGCCCGATAAAATATTCCACCCATATGGTTCCACGGTGATGAACTCTCTCAGGAGAGGCTCACTAGTCTAATCACTTAGCTTTCAAATAAGAAGTATAGTCATGTTTATGAGTTTCAGAAGCCTTCCTTTAAATAGCCTCAGCTGTTAAACTTGTGTTTTAAGTGGCTCTAATGTGTTGATCTTGATAGTATGAGAAATGTGTTGTTTCCGGTTTGTATGGATAATTGTTTTATTAGAGTGATGCTTCGTTTTCTTGCTTTAACATCAAAACATGCTCAACGTTATATATAAAAACAACTCAAGTATCACAGCCTGCAATCCTAAATACAGTGTTATTCAGGTTACAGACGCTTCAGGTTACAGACTCCACTAACCCAGAAATAGTACCTCAGGTTAAGAACTTTGCTTCAGGATGAGAACAGAAATTGTGCAGCGGCGGCACAGCGGCAGCAGCAGAAGGCCCCATTAGCTAAAGTGGTGCTTCAGGTTAAGAACAGTTTCAGGTTAAGAATGGACCTCCGGAACGAATTAAGTTCTTAACCCGAGGTACCACTGTACAGTCATACCTCGGCTCCCCAACGCCTTGGGAGTTGAACGTTCTGGCTCCTGAACGATCAAAAGCCAGAAGTGATTGTTCCAGTTTTTGAACGTTCTTTTGGAAGCCAAACGTCCGACGGGGCTTCCGTGGCTTCCGATTGGCTGCAGGAGCTTCCTGCAGCCAACCAGATGCCATGCTTTGGAAGTCGAACATTTCAGAAGTCAAACGGACTTCCGAAATGGATTCTGTTCAACTTCTGAGGTACGACTGTATTCTGGATAAGGAGTGAGCCTGATTGAAGAAAGTGACATTTACCTCCGAGTAAGCATGGATAGTCACACAAAATGCTAAACCATGGTTTTACATTATGAGGATGAACTGCCACAAGTCCTGGGCTTATGTACTTCCTCCTCACCTCTCAAACGCAGGAGGAGATTGGAAGCGCCTGGCTTAGATTGTTGTTGTTGTTGTTTAGTCGTTTAGTTGTGTCTGACTCTTTGCGACCCCACGGACCAGAGCACGCTAGGCACTCCTGTCTTCCACTGCCTCCTGCAGTTTGGCCTTAGATTAATCACAGTTTAATTGGAACCCTCAACTGTAGTTCATCTTGACTATAATTAGTGGAAACAAGCCAACATTGTAAATCATGGTTTGAAGTTGGTATGTTTTCCCTAGCCATTGTTTAGACTAGCCAATTTCTCCAGGTTGAGACACCATGGCAAGCGGTGGTAGATCTGAAAGGGAAGGCTGTTTTGGAAAGGGAGAGGAGAGCAAGTGAGCCAAATGTGAAGGTGATTGTTACAGCTTGTCCTCATAAGGCTAAACCCATGGTTTAGCATGATGTGTGAACGCAGCTATAATAAATGCAGAAACATTTGAATCTATGCTCATAATGCACACCAGTCCTGATCCTACTTTTCTGGGAATGAGCCCCATTGAATTCAGTAGGACCTCTTTCCGTGTAGACATAGTTAAGCTTGCTCCATTAATTTAACTAATATTTTACAGAGCTCCATTCTTCATCTCAGTATATCACAGTCTACCCAGTGATGCACCCTAAAGCCCAATAAATAAATAAGCAGAAGAAACCACCTAAGACCCTCAACATTTAAACGCCTCACTCTCCTTTCCCTATAGTGAAATAAATGCCACGTTCAAACATCTTTTCATGGCCCAACATTTTTCTTCCCATTTTCTTATTGACTGGAATGTCTGCTTTCTTCCAAAACAGGGCCATCAATATTCTAGCTGCTTTTATCAAATGAATTATTAACGCCACTTTGTTTTCTGAGCCAAATTCTCCCAAGTATTTCCAAAGTACATCCATGGGATTTAAAGGTCCAACCACCCTGGGAATTTCTATTAATTTAGTAGGAATTAAAGGCAGAAGGCTTGAACATATCCACCCGATATGTATCACATTTGCTCTACTATGTGCATGTTGCCAGCTAGCTGAGGTGAACTATGCAGAGTTGGCAAAGTTTACAGATAAACTGCGTGAAAAGGACAATAGTGATTTCGAAAAAGAATGGGAACCTCTTACAACGTATTTGCAGAAACAACAAAAAACATGGTCTCTCTGGCAGGATTTAAATAAACATTTACAACTTTATTTACGGAGAACAAGAAATTTAACAATGTGACAACATATGCAAACAGCAGAATGTAACATTTGACATAATGAACCAGAAATGGAAGCTGAGGGAAGTCAATAGGGAGGGGGGAAATTGGAAAATGAAGGTTATTGATATTGGATATTTGTTATGAGAAAAAGAAAATTAATGAAAATTATTTAAAAAGAAGAAGAAGGGAACATTGCAGATGTGGGCGTGGCAGTGGAGCCAAATCCCATTCCAATCTTCATGCTGACCCTCCCAGTAAGTTGCGGTGACCCATGTTATTTGGAAGCCAGGAGAGCAGAGCTGTCCCTCAGGCACCACTGTAACCATACTTATCATTGCAAAACAGCAATTTCAGATGACTCGGCAGAGAGTGAGGCCTGCCTGCACTATAGACACAAAGGCAACCCCTTCCACTGGGGCATTAGCCTGGGTAATCTGATAGGAAACTTACACAAGAAATGATTTATAGAAGAGATTCACAGTGCCTGAAGCTAAGAATGCAGGCATCTTAGAGGCCAGATATCAACCCCCTTAATGTCATCCTCTGCTTAGGAGGTAGAGTGGGATACCAATAAATATTAATATTATTACCCCCCCCTCCAGCTACACATATGTTGATTGGTAAAAACCCAAGTATGAAATACAACATTTCACCTAAGAAAATTCCGTGGCATGAATCCACCCTAGCTCTGGCTGACTCTGCTTTCCCAGAGGAAGAGAACACTCTTGAATGCATAGGAATGGGTGGGGAGCTCTCCCTGACCCTGATTTGCTGAGGCACTGACATAAGCATTATAAGCTCGCCTTAATAAATGTTTCTGGCTCTTCTTAACTCCAGTGAGGCTCTTACCTCACTGCAGAAATGTTCTTGGAAAGCAGGGAACCTGTCTGCATTTCTCTCTCTAAATAATAAACAGCAGAGAACAGAAGGGACTGAGGCAGACCAGTGCCAGAGGCAGCTGCGAGGGAATGTGAGGTAATATACTACTTACAGATCACTTATGCTGGCAAACTTTGACCTTTGCCTCAGGGGAAAGGGATGAAACATGCCTTCATCTTACAGCACTCTCTAGCGCAGTCTCCAGACAAAAGGCCTTGTGAGAAAAATCATGTCTGAATACCCTAATACTGTGTTCAACAGGGGCAGCTCTCTCCATTTCCTTTTACAGCTGCCCTGGCAGCTCTGAGTAGGGGAGACAATTATCTACATGTGGAATCTCTAAAGGACAGTTTTGGATGTTCAGAGAAGCAGAAGGACGAGTGATTTAGGCATGTTCCGATTAGAGATTCTGGCAAGCTTTCTCCCTAGGCAGGCTCGAAAAGAATTCATGGCGTTTCTTAAAGCTTACGTCAAAGGAAAAGCAAACTTTTCAAACCTATAATTTCTTCTCTAGGTTGCTTTAAAATCTGAGCCGGAGAAGAATTGCCAGCTTCCCCTGCCCTCTCAGTTGAGTGAAGCCCACTGGGTGACCTTGAGCCAGTCACTATCTCTCAGCCTAACCTACCTCACAGGTTTGTTGTGGATTTAAAAAAAAAAAAAGGGAGAGGGGGGAGAAGTGTATAAATTTTATAATAGATAAATACTGAGAGAATTGATGGGCCTCAGGTTAAATAACCAAGGAGAGAAAGGCCATCTCTGCAAGAAATGGGTTCTGAACCAAAACCTCATCTTTTTGCCACTGTGACTACTTAGTTCTCTTGCCAATTCAGCACAATGAAACCCTGTTACGCATTGAATAGAGCTTGAATTAAAAATATGGGAGGTTTTACCATTTTTTCTGGGCTTTGGCTTGGTTTGGAAGATTGATCTTTGGTAATCCAAGATGAGTTGGGGAGCGCTTGCCCATCTCGGCTTTTGTTGTTGCTACTCATCAACAATGTGCAAGTAAAGATGTTCATCCTTTCCCCGTCACCACCCCTACCTCTCTTACGAAGATTGTGTCACAGACCTTTGCGCAATGTAGTCTTTTGCTTGCAGAAACATAGCATAATAAGACTTACAGTCCACAAAAGGCCCAGTGCTCCCTTGTAAAAGGTAAAGGGACCCCTGACCATTAGGTCCAGTCGTGGCCGACTCTGGGGTTGCGGCACTCATTTCGCTTTATTGACCGAGGGAGCCGGCGTACAGCTTCCGGGTTATGTGGCCAGCATGACTAAGCCGCTTCTGGCGAACCAGAGCAGCGCACAGAAACGCCATTTACCTTCCCGCCGGAGTGGTACCTATTTATCTACTTGCACTTTGATGTGCTTTTGAACTGCTAGGTTGGCAGGAGCAGGGACAGAGCAACGGGAGCTCACCCCGTTGTGGGGATTCGAACCGCTGACCTTCTGATCAGCAAGTCCTAGGCTCTGTGGTTTAACCTACAGCGCCACCCGTGCCCCTTTGTGCTCCCTTGTACTTACGGGCAATTTAGTAAGTTCTAGGAACAGCCTGGCACTGTTAAAAAAAATAAGTCATTAATAAGAGTGGAAGCTTCAAAAGACACATTGACTGGCAGTCATCCGACTAGGAAAAGCTGTTGTGTATGATACTGTAGGCAAAATGCCCAACTCCCCATTGGATTTCTGGCTGCAGGGCTGTACTGGGGGCTGGTGCCAAGCTGGGCAGCAAAGGGGGGGAGGGGGAGGCAGAGGCCTTGTGTGCCAACGTGGAGCCTGAAGGAAGGAACAAGGAAGCGGGCATTAGTCCAGTTAAAGACAGAACAAAAGAGGATCTGGAGTGTGTCTAACACCGCCAAATGGATCATTTCAGTGCTATTGTAATGGTTTTTATAACATTTTTTCATTGCATGAAAGTGCTCTGCAGTCTTTATTTTATGCATCGTCTCAATCCCACAATGCCCATTAGGCTGAGAGCAAGGCAGTTCTTTTCTTTGGCCACCCAGCGAGAGCCAGTTCAGAGATTTCTAAGAGCAGGGAGAAGAAGATACAGACAGATTCCCCTGCTTCTACAGCAGCCTTCCCCAACCTAGAACCCTCAAGATGTTTTGGGCGGCAGCTCCCATCAGTACCCCAGGCAGCAGATTAGTTTTGATTTTAATTGATTAAGCTTCTGCCCTTTCCAATGAATAAAGTAATATAATTTTTGTAAGCTATAAATCTATCACTTATTGTTAGGGACGCAAAGGGAGTCTTGAACATTTCATTTTCTCTGTGAACATTAACACACCGGGACCAAAAATAGCCTTGGATAAAGAAGCAAGGGTGCCTTTTACACCCATTGAAATTGGGCCCTTCCAATTAATCAACCAAGCGGATTGAACCCATTGAAGTTGGCACCCCTGTTTAGAAGCCTGCCTTGCTGAAAACAACTTTCCCACCTCTTTCAAGTTCCCTGGGAGTGAAAACGCACTTCATAGGAGCTGTGCTCAAATGACGTTGATTAAAAGAGTAAAAAAAGTAAACCAGGTGTTACTCTGAAACTGTATAATTAGTGCTTTGTGCTGACTTCTCCTTTCCTTTATTTCCACACTCCCCCCCCCCGCAACCCCATGGCCACATCATTTAGATCCCTCCCCCCACTCTTTCTAATCATCTCTCGGAATGAGGAAGCATGTAACCCGGCTCATGCTTTTACCTTTTTGATGTTCACATAAGAGAACTCTTGAATTTCAAAGAGCTGGTGGGTATTTGAGAAGGAAACGTGGAAGCTGCCTTGTAATCAACACTCATTTATAGTTATTCTTGAACGATTTCTCTCTCTCTCTCTCTCCCCTATGTAATTAGTCATTCTGGGATGCTGGAGTGTTTCATTTCTGCTGGCTTCCCCCCACTTCACTTGCTCTCCACTTGATTTCAGTATCTGTGACCTCTGACCCTTTGAGCATTTTAGGTTATTGTTGGCTTTCTCTCCCTCCCTCCCTTGGCCCACCCCAATCTTCCACAGGTTCTAATGTGTTGCCATGGAGATAAATTACTTTCATAAATAATCACAATCCAACATCCAAACTTGTTGGGTTTTTTTTAATACTAGGAGGTGTGAACGGGATAATGAAATACAGTCATACCTTGGAAGTTGAATGCCTTGTGAGTTGAATGTTTTGGCTCCCAAACACCGCAAACCCAGAAGTGAGTGTTCTGGTTTGCAGGCGTTCTTTGGAACCCAAATGTCCGACACCGGTTCCGTGGGTTCTAATTGGCTGCAGCAGGAAGCTGTGGCAGCCAATCGGAAGCCGCGTGTTGGTTTCTGAATGTTTTGGAAGTCGAATGGACTTCTGGAATGGATTCCGTTCAACTTCCAAGGTATGACTGTATATACAGGACTTGATCCAGCAAGATCTCCTTCGAAGCAAACCTTGGTGAACTAAATGGATTCTTCTTAGAAGCTCCCAGGTATCAAAAATGTAAGAATATAAGAAGAGCCTGCTGAATCAGGCCAATGGTCCATCTGGTCCAGCATTCTGTTCTCACAGTGGCCAAACAGGTCCCTTTGGGAAGCCCACTAGCAGGACCTGAGGGCAACCATTTGTGAGCACCAGCAGCTGGTACTCAGAGACATACTGTCTTCTACAGTGGAGGTTGAGCATGGCTATTCTACCTTTTACACAACACTTGACATTCATAGTATCACAGATTCAGCCTCTAGCATTTCCATTTAAAAGGACCAACTGGGGAAGACTTTTGCTCAAGCCTTTGGGGAGTTGCTGACCATCAGAGTAGACCATACCTTTTTGATGTACGACTCAGTGTTGCATTGAATGACAGCTTTATGTACCTGAAATGACTGGATGGTGCTGCAAGTCATTGTAAATCTTTGCCCGTTGTTGACTGCCAGAAGGCAGCTGTCTGTGGGAAGTCCACAAGGCATAGATGCTGTGCTCCTGTTAGCTTCAGGGTCTTTAGATTGTATTCTGTTTAATTAAATCCTATGAATCAAACGTGTGTGTGTGTGTGAAGTACGATAAATGAGGGCTGATCAAAACAGAGCAACAACTGGCCATAAGGATTCTTCAGATAGATTCTTGGCTCTTTAGTATTCCTTCCGACAGAGGTGCTTGTAATTCATTTTTATTTTATTTTTTTGAAGTCAAGGTGCTTCAAAGACCTGTGATATCAAACATGTTGTGTTTTGGGTGTATCAAAGCCAAATGAAGGAAGCTACCCACACACAAACAAAGGCAAGTATATATGTATAATTGGAAAGCTGGAGCAGAATTTGTAAGAGTTCTTTAAAGAACATTTGAGGGAACCATATGAATGTAGTTTGAATAGGTAGGAGGCATACCACCCCCTGGGGTTGAACAGGGCACTGTTTCTTTTCTTCTCTTTTCTTTGGCGTGTGTACAAGCAATACAGTGGTACCTCGGGTTAAGTACTTAATTCGTTCCAGAGGTCCGTTCTTAACCTGAAACTGTTCTTAACCTGAAGCACCACTTTAGCTAATGGGGCCTCCTGCTGCTGCCACGGCGCCGGAACACGATTTCTGTTCTCATCCTGAAGCAAAGTTCTTAACCCGAGGTACTATTTCTGGGTTAGTGGAATCTGTAACCTGAAGCGTCTGTAACCTGAAGTGTATGTAACCCAAGGTACCACTGTACTAAGAAAGGCCAGAAAATGGGAGGTCTGTATGCATCTCCAATATCCCCACTTCACCTCCCTCTTCACAAGGCGTGGCTAATCTGCAACCCTCCAGATGTTGTCAGACTCACATCTGCCCCAGCTAGCAGGGCAAATGGTCAGGGTTGGTGGAAGTTGAGTCCATCAACATCTGGAGGGCCACAAGCTAGCCATCCCTGCTTTACACATTGCAGGTAAAGGGACCCCTGACCATTAGGTCCAGTCGTGACTGACTCTGGGGTTGCGGCGCTCATCTCGCTTTATTGGCCAAGGGAGCTGGCGTACAGCTTCCGGGTCATGTGGCCAGCATGACTAAGCCGCTTCTGGCGAACCAGAGCAGCGCTGTGATGGCCTGGGATTCCGAGTCTGAGAGTGAACCGGAGGAATCCCAGCCGGCACAGGAGTCCCCGCCTCCAGGGCCGGCTGAACTGGGGCAAGGCCTAGATGCTGAGGAGCCTGCACCTGTGCCAGATCCTCAGGGGCAGGCACCAGGTGAGACCATTCTGGCCCCAGAGGTGCTGGAGGACTCAGTGGCTACAGGTGAGCCTCCCCCGGGGCCCAGTAACCCTTCGGCCTCTCCTGAACTGCAGAGGCTTAGGGCAGAGAGGCGAAGGGAACTGGTCTCTCCCAGGAGGAGTGCTCGCCTTAAGGCCAAGAGAGGCGGGGCTCCTGGGGGCCGGGACCGCCCCCGGCCTTAGAAGAAGATAAAGGTCAGGCAGCCCGGTCCCAGGTTGCGGGAGCAACGTCGTTGTGGAGTACCTGCTTTACCCAGACCTAGATCTGCACTCCCAGTGTGCCTGTTCCACGCCCGGCTTCCTGCTCCTGACTCTCCAGTGTTCCTGTTCCTCGCCCAGCTGCCCGCTGCTGACCCACCAGTGTTCCTGTTCCCCGCCTGGCTCCCTGCTTCTGCCCTACCAGTGTTCCTGTTACCCGCCTGGCTTCCTGCTGCTGCCCTACCAGCGTTCCTGCTCCCCCGCCCGGCTCCCTGTTTCGGACCTCGCGTCTCATCTAGTGATTGTCTACCCTGCTAGTGACTCTGGACTGAACTTCGGCTACGGTATTAGTACCTTTCCCCCCCCGGACCAGCACAGTTTGCTCCCGCCACACCCGCACTCCCTCTTTGTTGGGGTGCGTTCGGGAAGAGTCAGAGGCCATGGCCGACCAAGCGGCTACACTGTTGGCAATAGCCCAGGAGAACCAGGCCTTGACGCACACCGTGCAGCAGCTCAGTAACGCGGTTACGGCACTTCAGCAGCGGTTGGACGCCCTGCCGGCTCCTGGGGCCGACGCCCCGGCTCCTGGCAAGTACCCAGTGGCCTTGCCTGAGAAATTTGATGGGGGCCCGGCCAGCTTTCCCATGTTCCTTGCCCAGGCCAAGCTGTATATTCAGGGGCGCGCCCGGAACTTCCCTGACGACCGCACCAAGGTGCACTTTTTGATTAGTTTGTTAAAGGACCAGGCGGCCCAGTGGGCGTTGCCGCTGCTCAGGCAAGACTCCCCCTTGCTGGTGGACTATGTGGGGTTTTGCAATCTGTTGGAGGCCGCGTTCGGCAACCCCCAGAAGGGGAGTCAAGCCAACCGGGCGATTCGGCGGTTGAAACAGGGCAAGTCCACGGTGGCCGCATACACCACGGAATTCCGGCTGCTGGCACAGGACTTGACCTGGAATGACTCTGCTCTTCGGGACCAGTATCTCGAGGGGCTTTCAGACGAGATACTGGACCAGCTGGCCACAATGGAACGCCCCACCACGCTAGACACCCTCATTCAACGGAGTCTACAGATAGACGATCGGCTAGAGGACCGTCGTCAGGCTCGGGGCCGCCGGCACTTTCAGTTCTCGGCACCAGTTTCTACCAGCAGCCCCACAGGCACAGCTGAGTCATTGGAGGAACCTATGCAGCTTGGGGCAGTGCGGCCACGCCTCTCTCCCGCAGAGAAGTCGCGGCGTCGGGAGGGGAATTTATGTCTCTATTGTGGCGGAAGCGGACACTATGCCCGGTCCTGTCCTGAGAAACGCCAGCCACAGGGAAACCGCCAACCCCAGTAGCTGATGGCCCTGGCTACCTGGGGTCCCAAACAGCACAGAATGGGGCCGCACCAATTGAACTACAACACCTTATGGTTCCGGTACGTCTATACCCTCCAGGTGGACCCTGGATTCTTACTCATGCTCTAGTGGATTCGGGGGCAACCCGCTCCTATATGGACGCTGCTTTTGCTGCCCATCATCGGGTGCCACTTCAGAACAAGCCAGAACCGGTACAGGTGGAGGCAATCGACGGGCGGCTCCTGCGTTCGGGTGCCGTTACTCAGGAGACTCAGCCCCTGGTCCTGTGCCTCCAGCAGCACCGTGAGATGCGAACTTTGGATATTGCCTCCATGCCCCGGTTCCCCCTGGTGCTTGGGATGGACTGGCTGGAGGCTCACAATGTGCAGATTGACTGGGTCAAACGGACTGTACACTTCCCAGACCCAAGTTCTCCTGCTGAGACTGAAATGCTAGCAGCTGCGCCCACTGAGGAGGCTGCTGCAACGCTCCCCGCTGAGTACCGGGACTATCACGACGTGTTCGAGGAACGGGGGGCCGACCAGCTGCCGCCGCATCGGTCCTTTGACTGCGGCATAGACCTCCAGCCCGGAGCGCCCCTACCGGTGAGTCGCTTATACTCTTTAACAGAGCCAGAGCGCGAGGCTTTGCAGGACTTCTTGCGCAAGAACCTGGAGCGTGGGTTCATTAGGCCTTCGACCTCGCCCACTGCTGCGCCAGTGCTCTTTGTTAAAAAGAAATGTGGGGAGCTCCGCCTTTGCCATGATTACCGGGCCCTGAACAAAATTACCATCCCAGACCGGTACCCCTTGCCCCTTATTTCAGAGTTGCTGGAGCGGGTGCAAGGGGCGCAGGTGTTCACCAAGCTAGACCTCCGGGGTGCCTACAATTTGATTCGGATCCGAGCCGGGGATGAGTGGAAGACAGCATTCGGGACCCGGTACGGGCAGTTCGAATACCTGGTTATGCCCTTCGGTTTGTGCAACGCGCCTGCTGTGTTTCAACGGTACATCAACCACGTGTTCCAGGACTTGCTAGACAAGTACGTGGTGGTGTACCTGGATGACATTCTGGTTTACTCCCGTGACCCGGCGCGCCACGAGGGTCATGTCCGGACCGTGCTGCAGCGCTTGCGCGAGCACCGTTTGTATGCAAAGCTCAGCAAGTGCGAGTTCCATCAGCGGTCAGTGGACTTCCTGGGTCACCGACTCTCACCAGGTGGGGTGCAGATGGATCCTGGGAAGGTGGCAGCGGTTCGAGAATGGGCGGCACCTCGGAACCGCAAGGACCTACAGCGTTTCCTGGGGTTCGCCAACTATTACCGGACCTTCATTGCGGATTATGCTCATCGCACCACCCCGTTGACCCGGCTACTGCGCCCCAAGACGCCGTTTTCCTGGGACAAGGAGGCAGAGGAGGCATTTCAAGGGTTGAAGGCCTGTTTCCAGAGAGCGCCAATCTTGCAGCATCCGGATCCTTCTCGACCCTTTGTGGTAGAGACTGACGCCTCCAGTACGGCTCTCGGTGCCGTCTTGTCTCAGCAGTGCGGACCGGAAGCGCCACTCTTACCCTGCGCCTTTTATTCCCGCCAGCTCCTTCCAGCGGAGCGTAACTATACCGTGTGGGAGCGGGAACTACTGGCCATCAAGGTGGCCTTTGAGGTTTGGCGCCACCATCTTGAAGGGGCACGACACCCGGTGGAGGTGAGAACCGACCACCGGAACCTGGAGTACCTCCAGACCACCCGCAAGCTGAACCAAAGGCAGATCTGGTGGGCGTTGTTCTTTTCCCGGTTCCAGTTCCGGATCCGCTACATCCCTAGCTCCCAAAACCAGAAGGCGGATGCCCTGTCCCGGAAACCTGAAGACAACGCAGACGCGGTACAGCAAGCAGTACCCACCACGATTCTACCACCAGCTGCATTCCTGGCCACCCAGGAGGTTGAGCCACTGCAGGCTCGGGTGCGGGAACAGCAGCGGGTCGACGCTTGGGCCCAGGAACGACTCCGGGAACTGGCCGAAGGGTCATGCCCTCAGTATCCAGGGCTGGTCTTGCATCAGGGTCTTCTGCTGCACCACGGGCGCCTGTACATCCCACCAGGGCCGCTGCGGGCTGAGGTTCTCCGGATGACCCATGATGCTCCAGCAGCGGGGCACTTTGGGCGGTATCGGACCACCCATCTGGTAAGCCGTGAGTTTTGGTGGCCCCGTCTGAAGGCTGACGTGGCTCGCTACGTCGCTGGTTGTGATGTCTGCAGGCGGGCCAAGGGGTCTACCGGGCGACCCCCCGGCCTTCTTCAGCCGTTGCCGGTTCCACCACGTCCTTGGCACACAGTTTCTCTGGACTTTGTAGTGGAGCTACCCCCGTCTCGGGGCTACACCTGCCTTCTAGTTTTCTCCGACCATTTCACGAAGATGGTGCACTGTGCCCCCTGCCCATCCGTACCCTCAGCTAAGGAAACCGCTCAGCTGTACCTTCAGCATGTCTTCCGCCTGCATGGTCTACCTGAGCGTGTGGTGTCCGACCGTGGCGTTCAGTTCACGTCCCGGTTTTGGCGTGCTTTGCACCAGGCCCTCGGAACAGAGGTCTGTCTCTCATCTGCTTACCACCCACAGACTGATGGCCAGACGGAACGGGCGAACGCAGTGCTGGAGCAGTACCTCCGGTGTTACTGCAGCTACCAGCAGGATGACTGGGTCGACCACCTAGCCTTGGCGGAGTTCGCTTATAACAACGCGGTGAATGCGTCCACCCAGCAGACCCCGTTCCAGGCCAGCTACGGTTTTCATCCACGGTTGTTCCCGGATGTGCTGCCGGCATCTGCGGTCCCTGCGGTGACAGAGTGGCTTCAGGAGCTCCAGTCCCAGCAACAGCTGTTGATGGAGCAGCTGCGCCAGGCCAAGGAGGCGTACAAGGTCCAGGCCGACCGCCACCGCCAGGTGGGGCCGGAACTCCACGTCGGTGACCTGGTATGGCTCTCCACTTGCCACCTCCACCCTTCTCGACCTTCGCGGAAGCTGGACGCCCGTTTCACTGGCCCGTTTCCCATCGTGCACCAGGTCTCGCCGGTGGCATTCCGTCTCCGGTTGCCAGCAACCCTGAAGGTTCACCCGGTATTCCACAGGTCCCTTCTGAGTCCGGTGGCCCCACCCGACGAGTTCCACCCGAACCGTCCCCGACCGCAGCCAGTTTTGGTTCAGGGAGAGCCTGAGTACGAGGTGGAACGCATTCTGGACTCCCGATACCGCAGGGGAAAGCTGCAGTATCTCATAGACTGGAAGGGGTATGGGCCGGAGGACCGTTCCTGGGAACCAGCGACCAACGTCCACGCGCCTGCCTGCCTCCGAGAGTTTCATGCGGCGTACCCCAACAAGCCGGGTCCGGACCCTCAATTGAGGGGGGGGCCTGGGAGGGGGGATGGTGTGATGGCCTGGGATTCCGAGTCTGAGAGTGAACCGGAGGAATCCCAGCCGGCACAGGAGTCCCCGCCTCCAGGGCCGGCTGAACTGGGGCAAGGCCTAGATGCTGAGGAGCCTGCACCTGTGCCAGATCCTCAGGGGCAGGCACCAGGTGAGACCATTCTGGCCCCAGAGGTGCTGGAGGACTCAGTGGCTACAGGTGAGCCTCCCCCGGGGCCCAGTAACCCGTCGGCCTCTCCTGAACTGCAGAGGCTTAGGGCAGAGAGGCGAAGGGAACTGGTCTCTCCCAGGAGGAGTGCTCGCCTTAAGGCCAAGAGAGGCGGGGCTCCTGGGGGCCGGGACCGCCCCCGGCCTTAGAAGAAGATAAAGGTCAGGCAGCCCGGTCCCAGGTTGCGGGAGCAACGTCGTTGTGGAGTACCTGCTTTACCCAGACCTAGATCTGCACTCCCAGTGTGCCTGTTCCACGCCCGGCTTCCTGCTCCTGACTCTCCGGTGTTCCTGTTCCTCGCCCAGCTGCCCGCTGCTGACCCACCAGTGTTCCTGTTCCCCGCCTGGCTCCCTGCTTCTGCCCTACCAGTGTTCCTGTTACCCGCCTGGCTTCCTGCTGCTGCCCTACCAGCGTTCCTGCTCCCCCGCCCGGCTCCCTGTTTCGGACCTCGCGTCTCATCTAGTGATTGTCTACCCTGCTAGTGACTCTGGACTGAACTTCGGCTACGGTATTAGTACCTTTCCCCCCCGGGACCAGCACAAGCGCACAGAAACGCCGTTTACCTTCCCGCCGGAGTGGTACCTATTTATCTACTTGCACTTTGACATGCTTTCAAACTGCTAGGTTGGCAGGAGCAGGGATCGAGCAACGGGAGCTCACCCTGTCGCGGGGATTCGAACCGCTGACCTTCTGATCGGCAAGCCCTAGGCTCTGTGGTTTAACCCACAGCGCCACCCGCGTCCCTACACCTTGCAGAGGTTACTCAAAATTAAGTCGCAGTTCGAGGGGTAAGAAAAGCTGATGGGAGCTTGGCAGTGATTTGCATTTGCTTTCAGACTGAGTTGTCATAACTTGTTGTTTATCCAAAAGCACACAGACACCCTCATTTGTTATCTCTGCAGCTTGTAAATACTACAATGGGGTAGGATTTTTAAAATGTTTTGTTTTTAATGGCATACTGTCATCTCAGGATGCTTCCAGATAGGTGTTTATTGTGGGATCGCAAGTGCTCATGGCACACATGTTTTTTGCAGCATCCACAGAGCGCTGTTGGCATAAAAAATAACACCCCATATTCTCTCCCATCCCCATTAACCTGGGGAACCCTTACTAGGGGAAATCTAGCAAGTAAGGAAAGAAAGAAATTTGTCGCCCATGATCTATTTGTAACATCTCAGTGGCTTGTTTGCAAATCAAGGCCCCATCTGGAAGCACAGACACGCCGCTTGTCAATCCAGTGGTTCTGGAATTTATTCCGAGATTCTGCACGTGACAGCCGACTCTCTTGTAAGGTGGAGAGGGAGGTATGCAGGGCATTCCATGTGATGGGGACAGCAGCTGCTCCTGCAAGGTACCATCTGCATGTTGGAGCCCTGAGGAGGTTTGGATTCCAGCACCTGCTTTCAAGGCAGAGGTAGAATCCATCGATGTTTCTCTCTCCCCTGTCACTATGATGAATGGGTACGCAGTCGTTGTCAGCTTGAATCCTTCATTTCTATGGCTTCTTACATGGGATATTAGTCCAAATCTTAGACTGGGTGAGTGTCTGCATATATTAAATACGTACGCAGTGATGTTAGTGCAAAGGTTTTCTTATCTTGTAGAGACTGCACACGCTGCTGAAAAGGCCTTATGATGCAGAACTCTCCATCAAAGCCGGCTCAATGTAGCAAGTTCCCAAGTACTGTTATCCACCAAGCATATTATCAGATTGGCCTTTTAAGTGTCTTCTTATCTAACTTTAGGTTGATTTCTGGAATAAGCACTTGTGCGCAGTTCAAAATAAGAGCCCCGTTTTGTGTATGCAAGAGGACTTTCTACGTTCAGCCTAAAACGTGTAGGGCCAAAGCCACACATACACCATCCACATGCATTTCCCATCCACCACCCAAATTCACACACTTCCGTACATCCACGGAAAAGCATGTACCCCATCTGTCTCTCTGTCTCACATGCTAACAAATTTCCAAAGTTTTGCCCTTTTAAAGAAGTCATTCCTTTGCAATTGGTGTTTGCATGCAAACAGATGTTAAGGAAGAAACAGAAAAAGAACAACAAAATGTCCTGGAGCCTCCACCTCCCCTCTTTTCAGAACATAGCTCTGGATCTCTGAAAGCAGTTGGCATATCTCCCTATTTGCTTTCTTATTTTTCACAGAACCTTTCCAGTCCCCTCTCCAGTCACTCTATTCCACTAATCTCTGTCTCCTCCGTCTCCTTTTTTTTTTGCTGCATGAACATTCACATACATACACATCTCTATAATGTGCTGAATAGCAAGTGTTTGAAACTCAGAATATGCTTCTAAAGCAGGGCTGGCAAAGCTCAGGCCTGGAATGTGTATGAGCCCCTTCAGGCCACCTTGTCTGGCCCTCAGGCTTTTCCACAGGCCACCCCGCCTTCACCTCTAGTGCTTTTGCCTGGCTGAAAAGTGTCCTTGAACTTTCCTGCCTGAGTGGAGGGTGGGAGCCGATGACACTGTGTGTAAAACATGGATAGGCAAACTAAGGCCTGGGGGCCAGATCCAGCCGAATCGCCGTCTAAATCTGGCCCGAGGACGGTCCAGGAATCAGCATGTTTTTACATGAGTAGAATGTGTCCTTTTATTTAAAATGTATCTCTGGGTTATTTGTGGGACCTGCTTGGTGTTTTTACATGAGTAGAATGTGTGCTTTTATTTAAAATGCATCTCTGGTTTATTTGTGGGGCATAGGAATTCGTTCATTCCCCCCCCCCCAAATATAGTCCGGCCCCCCACAAGGTCTGAAGGACAGTGGACCGGCCCCCTGCTGAAAAAGTTTGTTGACCCCTGGTGTAGAATCTGCAGAAAGCCCAAATGTGCATTCTCTCCCCACTTTTGACTGCAGCCCCACCCACCATGTGGCCCTTTGAAAGTTATCCAGAAGGGAATGTGGCCCTTGGGCTGAAAAGGGTTCCCCAGCCCTGTCTTAAAGGGTGCCATTTTAGTTTTCCTCAGCTTTCCGGGTTGAGGCACTTGAAAAAGTTTCAGAAAGGGAGAGGTGAGTGGGAACATTAATAGCTTGTTCCCAGTCACTTAAGATTGCCCAAGCAATTATTATTGGAATGGCATACTAAAGATGAGGAAGTAAAATCAGCAATGATACATTGGGCTAAAGATATCGGACATAATATACAGTTAGAAGGTTGGGAGAGGTTATGGAATGGAGGTGTTAATTTTACTGCATGCAGTACGCTTAAAGAAAATGTTATGAAAATGATGTATAGGTGGTATTTAACACCAGTTAAACTGGCCAAAATGTATAGAACAAAAAATGAATATTGGAAATGTAAGGAAAAGGAAGGTACTTTTTACCATATGTGGTAGACATGTAAAGAGGTAAAAGCTTTCTGGGAAATGATACATAATGAGTTAAAGAAAATGTCTTAAAACACTTTTGTTAAAAAAACAAACCAGAAGCGTTTTTATTGGGTATAGTGGGTAGAGAGATACCGAGACAAAATAAAAAACTGTTCTTATATGCACCAACTGCGGCAAGAATTTTGTTAGCCCAAAGATGGAAACAACAGGAGTTACCAACAAAAGAAGAGTGGCAGATGAAGCTGATGGACTTTGCAGAACTGGCGAAACTGACGGGAAGCCTCTGGAACCAGTGAGACCAAGCATTCCAAAAGGACTGGAACAAATTTATATTATATTTGAAAGATAACTGTAAGCAATTAACATCATGAGCAGGGTTATCTGAAGATTTGTAACAAGAAATTGCTACCTCTTCAGGTTGTGTAATATAATATTTTAGGTAATGATACAACAAGGATAGGAAACAAAGCGAAATGTAAAGATGTAAAGTTTAATTTTTAAACCGTTAGATAGGAGGAAGGGAAGTCGTTAGGCTCAGTTGAGCCAAAGAAATAAAATAAGAGGATACGATGTTATGTAATTTGATTATATGTAAAACCAATAAAAATCAGATACAGTGGTACCTCGGGTTAAGAACTTAGTTCGTTCCAGAGGTCCGTTCTTAACCTGAAACTGTTCTTAACCTGAAGCACCACTTTAGCTAATGGGGCCTCCCGCTGCTGCCGTGCCGCCGCCTCATGATTTCTGTTCTCATCCTGAGGTAAAGTTCTTAACCTGAGGTACTATTTCTGGGTTAGCGGAGTCTGTAACCTGAAGTGTCTGTAACCCGAGGTACCACTGTGTGTGTGTGTGTGTGTGTGTGTGTGTGTGTATTGCCCAAGCCCTGGCAATGATCACTAAGAACCTGACGAGTAAAGAGAGTTTAGCACTGCAGCATCTGGGTTTTCTAGTGAGGCTGTCACCACTGAAGACCACCACCAATTCGCCATGCGAAGATGTTCACCCTGGAAGAACAGCAGGAAGGTGGATGGTTGAGGAGAGGGTTGGACCTGAGACTAGAGGCTAGTGAGTCAGTTGGAAAGGCTTGCGGGCCACCAGTTCTCCAACTCTGACTTGGTTTCAAACGATCTAATAATGTCTCATCTCGTTTGGCCCAAAGTAACTGCAGACTCATTCTCATTTCCCAACTGGCCCGACAACTTAACGGAAAAAAGGTCATTGTTTTTAATTTAATTCTACTGGTTCATTAAAGGTTTTTTGTGCTGTTTTTCCCCTTCTATTTTTACCCATTTTCGTTTCCAGGCAATCGGGGCCTGTTAAATATTCCGCCAAGCGTGATATTACTCTCCCGTCTCCCAATTCTGACATACTCCGTTGCAGTAATTTGCTGAACTCAGCTCCTACATTTGGCTTTCTTTTGAAGGAAAGGCGGAGGGAGCCCTCAGCACCAACAAACCTATTAATAATAATAATTAAAAGAGAACTTGACAAGTGGGAACAGCACATCTAAATCTCACTCCATGAGTGTGTGTATGTGTGAGAAGGAGAGAAAGAGAGAGAGAGAGAGAAAAATGTGAGCCCTGTGGGAATAAAAGGGGGGAACTGTTTTTGTTCTTATTTATCTTTAATAGGCCACTTACATTTGGAATGCCGTGCTGAACAGTCTTCTTCGAAATGAGTTTTTGTAAAGGCCAAAAACAGGGGAAGCAGGTTAGTGTTACTCACTGTGGCCATTTTTGGGCTCACCATGTGAGGTCATACCTCCACAGACAATAAAAATATAGGATTAAGTTTAAGACCACTCCATTAGGGCTGGCTGAATCTGCCCATTTCAGCTTCGCTCAGTTTCTCAATTTTCCAATCTTACATCCAGTTCCCCACATTTCTGCCTCAGTTTGTGGTTAATTTTTAATCCTCATAAGAATTCATCAACATTTTTATGTGATTTCCCCCGATATACACATTTGTGCAAAGCACTTTTGCCTAAAATAATGTGCCTTTGCATCTTTTTTTCATGAACTACGTTGCAAATTTCAGAGGACAGCAATTTTTCAAAGATGGCCATATTTTAATTCTTTTCTTTTTCCAGAAAGTGGGAATTTTGTAGTTTCACCTTGAAGTTTGAACTGAATAAAATTGCCCAACCACCCCTACACTTCATACATTACATTTTTTTTTTTAGATTTAAGTCTAAGGGCTATGATCCACCACAGAGTTAGGAGTACTGATTGCCACCTCTACTAGTGCCCTGATGAGCAAATTTATACTATGCGTGTGTTTGAATGAATGTGGTGTTTTCAAAACCATTAACATCTGAATCTAGTTTGGTGGACAGTTCCCTCGTGGTAAAGTAAAATTAAGGTAAGAGTTTGCAATGGGTCAAGTTAAAATAATTAAATTTGCCTGAAAACATTAATTAATCAACAGTATTAATCAATGCATTCATTCAATGCCAATTACAATGGAATTTTCAAAATCTGATTGTAATTGGAGCTTTCCCTTGTTTAGAGTTTATGGCAATCTGTATTTTCCTCAAGTTTCAGCAATAAATTGAAGATTATTTTTTTCAAGCAGTGGACGATCCGTTCATTTCATTCCAAAAACAGTAATGGGTATCTTCAAAATAACATGCATACTGGTACATTTATTTTAAATGGGCAATCCCTTGGCTAAAAAACAAACCAATCCTAGTATAAATGGTCAAGTAATTTAAGTGTTCACAGTGGCAGTGGTTGTGGCAACCTATAGTTAAATACATCCACTCAATCTTCCCCTCCTCAGAAATGGCCTATTCCTCTTTATGTATTTTTAATACTTTGTTGGAAGCCACCCAGAGTGGCTGGGGAAACCCAGCCTGATGAGTGGGATATAAATAAATAAATAAATAAATAAATAAATAAATAAATAAATAAATAATATTCCTAATGTTGACATTCCCACCAAGTCCAGCCTTAAAAATAACCCTATTTTCTTATAAGTTCTTTTAGATATCCCTTCTATCCTTTGATGTCAGCCACAGAAAAGCAGGTATCCTTGCCTGTATAGTATTATCACTGTTTTTGCCTGCTCTCTATATTGTAGAATGTTCCTGGGGACCTATTTGCACAACTTTGCCAACTTTGCTTTTATCCTTTTATAAAAGTGCTGCTTCTTTTATTTCCCAGTGGCTCGAGTTTCCTTCTTCGTGGCCAGGTATGCCTGGAGTCCTTGCGATATGTAGGTTTCCCCTCCGCACATAATCAACTTTCCAATAATGTGAGACATTGGATACTTTAACATAAACCTGTCACCTCTCCTGGTTTATATAGCTGTTGGTTATCATCATGTCGCAACAGGTCTGTTTGACATATGGATATTTCCGAATCTCTCTTCAGCCACCTACCCAATTGTCTCTTGGAGGAAAATTGGTCCAGACCTTTATTTTCCTGGCTTAATTTTTCCTGCTGAAATGCTGCCCTGTATTTTTTTTCTGGTCTTTCCTCAGTGTTCTGAACCGAACTCCAGTGCATCTGGTCCATGAAATTATATTGGTAGATGATTTCAGTGATGACCGTAAGTGACATTTTATGACTTGAATGTGGGAGGGAGGGGCGAGGGAGGGAAGGGGGGAGAACTATGTGTGTACATGCTTGGAAAGGCAGGCCTGGGTGCCCATGGTGGGGCAAGGGGACAATGCCCCCCCTCAATGAACCATAATCCACAGATTCCCAGCATGCATGGAGGAGAGAGTAAGAGTAAATGTCGAGCATTTGTATAAACTGAGAGAAGCGGCAAAATATATAGGCACCCAATTTTTTGTTGCTGTTGAGAAATTAGCTGATAGGTTTTGTTTTTTTGAGAGCCAGTGTGGTGTAGTGGTTAAGAGCGGTAGTCTCGTAATCTGGGGAACCGGGTTTGCGTCTCCGCTCCTCCACATGCAGCTGCTGGGTGACCTTGGGCCAGTCACACTTCTCTGAAGTCTCTCAGCCCCACTCACCTCACAGAGTGTTTGTTGTGGGGGAGGAAGGGAAAGGAGAATGTTAGCCGCTTTGAGACTCCTTAAAGGGAGTGAAAGGCGGGATATCAAATCCAAACTCTTCTTCTTCTTTTTAAAAATTTTAGTTTATAATCTGTATGCATATACAGTGGTACCTTGGTTCTCAAATTTAATCCATTCCGGGAGTCCATTCGACTCCTGGAATGGTTCGAAAACCAACGTGCGGCTTCCGATTGGCTGCAGGAGCTTCCTGCATGAAATTTGAAACTGCGTCGGACATTTTGCTTACAAAAAACATTCGCAAACTGGAGCCAATTTGTTCGACAACTAAGGCGTTTGACTACCAAGGTACCACTGTATAGCAGAATTTTAAAAAGCTTGGAAGCTGCAGCTTCCTGAAGTTACTCAGTTCCACCACCTATTCTGTCTTATTCACACATTGCTTGCATTGCTTAAAAAGGAAAACACACACACACACACACACACAGAGAGAGAGAGAGAGAGAGAGAGAGAGGAGTCCAAATGCTGAATAAAAAAGTTTTCTTATTTAAATTTATGTCATCCTCACAAGGATGGCTTGGGGTTTTGTCCTACATGACTGGAGCTACGAGGCCCAACCTACCCATGAAGAGGCTCTCAATTGAAGCCAGTGTCTCAGTTGAAGCACCCACAGACACCCTGCTGGCCTTCCATCTCCACCACTGTTGGAGAAGCAGCATTGGTGCTGATTTCCAGTGAGATCTCACAAGATTTCAGCAAGATCTCACCAGAAGCTGGGAAGACCTTGTCAGGACTCAGTGCCATTTGCCAGCGCCGCTTGTCCATCGCCAGTGGAGGCAGGGCGGACAGCGCAGCAGCACGGCAGGGCGGCACTTCCTGTTTCACCAAAATGGGACGTGTCATCCCTTGGAGCTACCTTCATGGCATCCTCATGCAAAGAAAAGGGGGGTGAGCAAGCAGGAGGAAGGAGCAGAGCTTAAGTTTTTAGTGGGAAACCACCAAGTGTCTTTTGCCTGACTATCTCTTAGTCTCAAGCTTGCCCTCTACTAACTGGAAGCATGCAAGGCTGCTTATACCCAACATTTGCCTGCTCCCAATTTCAATATTTTACTTTAGTCCCCCCGCCCTGGGAAAGTTCTTGCAGACACCTAGGGGCAGATATTCTCCTGTGATGTAATTTCCTGTGTTCCTGCAGCCAATGGGCCAATTGGTCATTTCCCCCTGTGTCACATTGTCAAACTCCTTAATACTCACCTGCTATTATTTTGCCCTGAAAGTCTGTGAAAGTATAAAAAAAAAAGTTTTGAAAATGGGATGGATCTCTGCTTCTGTTTCCAAAGCGGATGACTGCCGTTTGCTGATCAAGCTACCCAAGGTGAAATGTTTGCGCAACAGAAGAAGAGAAGGTAAGAACTCAGTGGC
Organism: Podarcis pityusensis; assembly: GCF_964106645.2. Classification (NCBI taxonomy): domain Eukaryota; kingdom Metazoa; phylum Chordata; class Lepidosauria; order Squamata; family Lacertidae; genus Podarcis; species Podarcis pityusensis. The sequence continues at coordinate 90,769,367 of NC_138026.1, read as the reverse complement.
CCAGCTGCAGATGGTGAAGGGCAAAATGAATGACCTTTGGGGGGGGCAGGGGCTGTCTTTTGGTGTTGTGTTTGTAGCATACTTTGCTGATATACCCCTTTATAATTTACTTACATGACTTAATTTATAACTTACATTATAATTTGCATTATAACCATGCCTGATGCAGCACTCTGTACAGCTTGAAAGTCTGTGCTCATACAGATTGATGCAACAGCAAGCAATCCATAACTGATGTGGCAGAAACATGGCGGCAACCACTAGGCCACACAGCTCCAACTGAAATTTTGACTTCATTTTCATTGTTTTTGTTTTGCAAATGATATAACGATTTCATTCCATTAGTTATTTTTGCAAATAGGCAAACAAAGTAAATGCTAGAAGATCAAACTATAAAAATCCAGTCAGTTGAGGCCACATTCACATACCTCAGTGCAAAGGTTGTAAACTCAAATGTAACTTAGTTACATCATATGGCATTGTAGTCAATGGCCATGTTTCTGTGATCAAACCCAAGCTTAACAATATATAGTTGTACCTTGGATCTCAAACGGCTTAGTTGCCAAACGTTTTGGCGCCCGAACAATTGAAAACCAGAAGTGAACTTTTTTTGGAAGCCAAATGTCCGATGCAACTTCCGCGGCTTCCAATTGGCTGCAAGAGCTTCCTGCAGCCAATCAGAAGCCGCGCTTTGATTTCTGAATGTTTTGGAAGTCGTACGGACTTCTGGAACGGATTCCGTTCAACTTCCAAGGTACGACTGTATCTAATATCATTCTAATAATGTTAAACATAGTCAGTGTAGATTCAGACAATGCCATCATATGATTGGATATCCCATCCCCAGCTAAGATCCTTATTCTTAGTTTTGGACCAGCTGCAGTTTCCAGTCCATTTTCAAAGCTAGCCCCATGTACAACACATTGCAGTGGTCTAAACAATAGGTTCCCTAGCATGCATAAGTGTGGCCAGGCAATCACCATTCAAGGTAGGGTTGACAGCCTATCAGGAAGCCACGTGCTGACATCACATTCCATGGCCTAGCATATAACAGGAACATGGGTTCCAAATGCCTCTGGAATGAAAGATTCACTTAAGATTCACTTAATAATCCTTCCTCCTTTCAGCCTGAGTTCTCCATCAATACATGAACAATAGTAGTCATCTTCTCACATGGCTGTTGTGGTGATAAAGAAGGGCTACAGTGAACCTTGCATTTCAGAAATGACTTCTTTGCAGAAAGTTAAATATTTCCCCCCACTTGCTGTGATTATGGGCTTGTTCACATGTCACAGAAAACCACAGTTAAAATAAACTGTGGTTTATTACGAATGTGCGGTGCTGCTGCTGCCTAAATTGAAAGTGCTTTACTCCTGCTGCTCCTGCTGCTCCCAGGATACAAACCACAGTCTAGCTTAGCATGATGTCTAATCGTGGTTTCTTTGGAGAGCAATAAACCACGAGCCCAAACTAAACCATGGTTTGTTTTTTAGCAGTGCAGCAGCAGCGAAAGTGGGGGAAGAGTGAAGCACCTGAAATTTCAGCGCCATCCACTGCACAGTCACACAAATCATCATTTATTTTAACTATGGTTTAATGTGACATTCAAAGCTGGCCAGTAACTATTCTGGTTTGGGCCCATTAAATCTTGGTTACCGCTCGGGCAACCTCTCTGAACCAGTCGGAAAGTCGCACTTTGCTACAATACTAATTTGGAAAATTGAGCAGAGCCCACTGAAGGATATAAATGCTGTCCCATTAAAGCTTGCCTTGAATTAAATAATCAATAAACGCTCAATTGTGTATGTGTAATGCTTATTTATTTTTATGGCAGCAGTTTAAAATCATAAGTAACCAGCAAACAGGGCCCCGTACAACAGGAGTCAGCCTCAATTGTGGTTAATTATTAAGTGGAAACTTCATAGCAACAGAAAGACTCGCCCTCTCCCAGGTTGAGCAAAGGTAAACTGAGGCACAGAGCAATGCCAACCACGAGGATCTCCCCGTGAATCAGTGGAATATTTGGAGCAGTAAAATTCATGTCAATTCTATATGCAACTTCCCTGTTTTGAGGACCTGGAACAAACTGTCCTTCTCCCAGTCTCCTCCCATAAGGCAATTCCCATGGGGAATATGATCAAGTGCCCTCTACAGGCAGAGCATGGGTGACTTGTCCCTATTGTTGTTGTTTAGTCCGACTCTTCGTGACCCCATGGACCAGAGCACGCCAGGCACTTCTGTCTTCCACTGCCTCCCGCAGTTTGGTCAAACTCATTCTGGTAGCTTCAAGAACACTATCCAACCATCTTGTCATCTGTCGTCCCCTTCTCCTTGTGCCCTCCATCTTTCCCAACATCAGGGTCTTTTCCAATGAGTCTTCTCTTCTCATGAGGTGGCCAAAGTATTGGAGCCTCAGCTTCAGGACCTGTCCTTCCAGTGAGCACTCAGGGCTGCTTTCTTTCAGAATGGAGAGGTTTGATCTTCTTGCAGTCCATGGGACTCTCAAGAGTCTCCTCCAGCACCATAATTCAAAAGCATCAATTCTTCGGCCATCAGCCTTCTTTATGGTCTAGCTCCCACTTCCATACATCACTAGTGGGAAAACCATAACTTTTACCTGGGCTGAATACCCTGTTAGATTGCAGAAAGCTAGAAAAGCAAGGTGACCATTAGTTGTTCATGTCAGATTATAGAAAGTCACACCCTGTACCACACTGGAGGAGAAACAGCTCTACCTTGGTATGTATATGAGCTTCCCAAAGCTACCATTTAGTAGCTTTCCGAGTCTATCCAGGGCTGTGCTAAATTTATATGGCATGAAAAGGGGCTTTTACATGGCTTGAAATGTACTCTGAAAGACATGTCCATAAAGCACACAGCCAGCCACCACCAGCACTTGGTTTCCTCCTGTTTGCTCCCCCTTTTGGCACCTGCTTCAGTCATGTGCCTTTTTTAAGAACAAGGATTCTTCGGTCTTGTGTTCCAGCTAATCAGAAATCACGGTGAGATGACCTCATGTGTCATGCAGTCAATTGGATTTGCTTATGACTGTGATAACAGCCATGAAGCCAACCCAGAGTGAGGGCAATGTTTCCTGTCTTCACTCTGAATGGGTGAACGGTTCCACCCTGTTCTGCAGCCTGTCTTTCATGGAAGAGAGAAAGTCCTAATCATGTCCTTAGAGCCCATACCTCTCATGGGATTTCCCCCCCTTTTTTGTCCCTGCGTTTACAAGTTACTTGCTTTTGCTTTCATAGAGGCATTTGATGTCTCTGCTCTTGGTCAGGCAGAGGGTGGGCGTTTGGAAGTTATAGCCCATCATCATTACATTGACTGAAACCATAGCCTGTATTATTCTTTTCATTCAGTACTGATTCAGGTCATTGAAAGGCTTTCAAATATTTTGTTCTAATTGGAGGTTTGAACTAGGCTTGATTCCTATATGTTAGGAGTCAGTGTTGGCTGAAACCTACATTTGATAGGAAGACTGTATTAATTGCAGGCTTTAATCTAGTTTTAATTAGAAGCATTGTGGGACCACCCCTTCCCATCTTCTCCCTCTTCCTTCCAACCTTTTAAAAACAGCACAGAGGCAGATATTTGAATGCACTACTAAGAGTAGGAAAGCTGGCAGATCCATTTATTTCCTTCCTGCCCACTTGTCTTCTGGACAAGAAGTGAGATTCAAACTAGGCTGTACCCCTAAATGTTCTGATTTTCCCCCTCCCATCAATTTCCTCCCAGACAAACCAAACTGGAAGGGAGGCCACTTATCAGAACTCCTGTTTTTCTGGTGGAGTTGGATCAGTTGCACCAGTGTCTTTCCCATATCACCAGAAAACCTGTAAGGAGTCATTGCAGCACCACTCCTGAGATAACTACCATGGGTAACTTGAAAGGAACGTACTGTATACAGCTGCCCCTCTATGTGACAACATTGGCCTTTAGAAAATTGAGTTAAATGTTGGGATGGGGTGGAGTCTCAGCATGGCTCCTCCCATGTGATTCGAATCAGGCCCAAGAGGCTCCCATGAACAGGTTACCTTAAGGTGCCCATGTACTCTGTTTTGCAGATTAGAGACCTTTCTTTGAAGAGTTCTCAGGGGACAGCCCACTATTTGAAAATAAAAAGGTCAAGTTCGAGCCAGGTCTGAAGGTAAAGAACCATGGCAACATCTCAGTTTCAGTCAGTGGTAGAGCAACAGCTTTTGCATGCAGAACATCCTGGTTTTAACCCTTGCAACTCCAGGTAGAAACTCTGGAGTGCTATTGCCACTTTCCACAGGCAATACTGAACCACAGAGAGCAATGTTCTGGCTCGGTGTGAGACAGTTTCCTATGTTCCTAAGAGACAGCAGGGACCTTAAAATTGCCCATCAGCACTTAGCACTTGGACAGCAAACTGAGCAGGCCTCCAGGTCACCAGATCAGAGACTTTCCTGCTGTGGTGAGATTTCTTTTTATTTCTCTTTAAATTATACTAAGCATTTCTGAGTATGCATCTATACACATACATTAGCGCATGCAAATACTGTGCAAATCCTCTTTTGACCTCTTTTTTTGTTGATGCATCAGTGACCACCTTTGGTGATCTCCCCTTGCCCCGTCCTGTTCTCTTCCATTGTGCTTTTGTAGAGCCCAGATGGGTAGGAGGACATGGGTTTTAATGAGATGAGTCATCTTTCTCTCACAGGTACAAATGTGGTCTTCCCTTCACCACTTTCCATCCTTCTTTCCCCATTTCAGCTAGTACAATGGTGAGGCAGCTGCTCTGATTGCTGAAAGGCCTGATTGCTGCTAAAAATTGCTGCCAGGCATCTCATGACAGAGATTGTTTATTTTAAGGTGACTTTAAAAAAAAGTAATTGTGTTATTAGTTAAGGGAAACTTAACACTGTAATAATTGGCTTTAATTTGCAAATTAATCAGCCCAAGAGTTAAATGAGTTTTCTATTTAAGGAAAACTTTTAATCTGTTGACATTCCTAGTTTTCACGCAGCATTTATTACTTTGCCTACCTGAAATTTCTATTACTGCTGCTGAAAATTCATTTTCGTAGGTTAGTGTACTGTGAAATCAACATTCACCAGTAACCAAATTCTGCCAATCTGGTCTACTTCCCATCAGGGGAAACTGAATGGAACATGACTAAAACCTACCCAACACTGCCCCTTACAGACCATTTGATGGTCTCATCATCAATACACATGTGACACCTTCGATCTTTGCACCACCCTCTATTCTTGGCTCTCTGTAGATATTACAACTGGATCATTAACATGTTGACTTGGCAGCGTGAAACAAATCACACTTTACATTTTGAACTTGGGTATGAAAAGGTGCCCACATTTAAATAGCAAAATACACAAATGGAATTGTTGATTGTGTGTGGTTACCATGGATTTGAATTGTTAGTTTTCCCTGCAGGAAACAGAAATGTCAGGAAAGAATTAAGTCCACAGTTCCATGTTTATTGTAGGAAAAAAACAACTGGTTATATAAATGTGCTTGAGTGTGAGATATAAATATGTTGTTGTGTGGTACTTTATTGTATCTGATAATTGATGTAAGAACAGAAGATGAGCCTGCTGGATCAGGTCAGTAGCTCAACTTGTCCAGCATCCTGTTCTCACAGTGGCCAACCAGATGCCTATAGGTTTTTCCTGTACTATTATCTTTTTTATAAATGTGTTTGGATTCCAGTGCTCAATATGTTAAAAACCTTCAATAATTTATATATATATAGAGAGAGAGAGAGAGAGAGAGAGAGAGAGAGAGAGAAACAATTTCTGGGGAAACTGATCTTCCAGCTCTAGGTTGGGATCCACTTGGAAGCTGATTCCAACAGCCTCTTCAATCATTACTCAGACTGGCTGTGTGGCTGAAGCAACTGGTCCACCCAAAATTCATTCAATGTGGCGCCACAATTTTGTAGTGGATCTGGACTTGGACTGAGGAATCTTTGAGTGCAATACCTGCTCAGACATGGAGACTTCTTAATGGCCTTGGGCCAAGTCACCACTTAACCTACCTTACAGGGTTGTTCTAAGGATAAGAACTCGTGGACTCAGTTTCCTTGGACCAGCGTGCAATTAGCTGAGCTGAAAAGTTTGCATGCGAGTGACTGCTCTGCTGTGCCAGGATGCTTGAGTGCAGATTCACAAGGCCTACTAAACATGCTATAGGTTATATGAATAGGTTCCAGTTCTCACGAGGCTGGCGACTAGGCATTCAAATTGGCTCTAGGGAGTGTACGCTAGTTAAGATGTTCAAAAGGGGGTCAGAGCTTAAAATAGACCCGCCCCCACCCCCTCTCATGTTTAAAGGGATTGCTCTATTAATACATCCAGGGAGTCTCAGCTGCAGCTTATTAGCCAGAAAATTAGAATAGGCAAAACAATGCCCGGGGTCTTCCTTTTAAAGCTGTTTGTTCTAACGAAACAGACGAGATGGGCTCAGGCGGCCTCTCTGGGATTTTTAAAAATACGTTTAATTAAATTGTATTTTAAAGATTAAGTAGATACATATAGAGGATGAATATTGCCACAGCAGGCTCTAGGGGCTATTACTGGAAACCTCTCTGTGCACTTTCCCTCCAAAATCATAGTCTAAATTAATGCTTTCTAACCTTGGTTTTCAGAAATAATAAATACAAGTGAATCAGATGTGGGCTATGTAGATATTTGTAATTCTGCATTCTACGACAATTAGGTGGTTTGTTTGTTTTTAAAGTCAGATTCTGGCTCAGTTATACTACAGTAAATTAGCAGTGCAATCCTATGTATGTTTAAAAGGAAGTATGTCCTACTGTATTCAACAGATATTACTTCTATGGAAGGATTGCTGCTTTGGCATAAATGTGCTGAGATACCAGCTTCCAGTGCACTAATAGCACCTTCTGCTGCAATGTTGTTCTAATGCTGATAGTTGTGCCTTGCTCCACATGCACAGATTAATCCAGGGGGGAAAGGATGAAACAACTGCCAGCAATTCCTTAACAAGGCTTCTAGTACGCAGCAACAATGTAGAGTACCAGTGTCAGCATCGCCCTTGAACCAGTGCCACCAACTGGACTCACACACTTCAGCCCCGACTGGGCTAGGCGAGCTGGGTAGCACTTCCAGAGACCACCTTCTGTACAGGAACAGGTCAAAGTGCTGTGGACTCACAGCTTAGAGTTGTGAACACCGGATTCACTCCAACAAGAAGACAGTCGTCGCACAGCAGAGTGTAGCAGAGCATAAACAACTCGGAGAACAGCTCTGTAGAATATCTTCTTTATTCTATCTACAACTGTAATACACAACTGTGTACAGAGCTAAATGAGGTCTAAACGAAAAATGCTGAACTGCACTGAGTGTCTGCAGCTTCTCTTAGCAGCAACCTTATCTATACACACGATCTCTCTCTAACACTCAGTCTCTCTCTCTCCGACACTTTGATGTGAGGCTGGAGCGGAATAAGTAGAGAGCAGAAACTGCCCTTCCTCTCTGAAGAATCAGCAGAGAACATCAGCAGATTCTTGGATATGGGAGGGGTGAAATCTCCTCAACCAGAACAGAACACTACTGGGAATTTGGGGAATATCATAGTAGAATGTGAGGTTCCAGAACCAGAGAATCCAGTATGAATTATTGTATTGTGATTGTAAGAGCACTCATTTTAGCTGATTTAGCAATTAAATTTCAATATGTTCATGTATTAGCAATTAGAACTCAAAAATTGTTCCCTTTTCAGAAACTGGGGGAATTATTATAAAATGTGTGATTACGTTAACCAAAGTTGTCACTCGCTATTAGAAGGAAAGGTCATCCCCCATTTCCCTTTTACAGTGACACACTGGCTTCAGAAAGCCCTTAACTCTCATTCCAACTGATTATAATTTGTCCATACCAATTAAAATTTCTCCCCAGTGATTAATCCATTTAACCCATAGATGATTATTCTACCGATTCATATCTGTGTCACTGCCGCCCTGTTCTTCCAGCTTCTGCCATATGGTGCCAGTTGGCTCCAAAGAGGACTTTGGAGGGTTGGACTAGACGGTTGGATCCCTTCCAACTCCACGATTCTATGACTTCAGCTATCAGTAAACGGAGAACAAGGATGCTATGCCCCATAAACATGTTGCCCAACTCTTTGAGAAGCGATTACAGGCTGGGTAGAGCAACACATGTTTTGCTTTCTGCTTCCTATTTGAGGACAACTGATGCTGCCTCCTGCTGCTGCTGTACTCATGTCTTACTTGCAGTCTTCCTGTAGGTCATCTGGTTGGCCACTATGAAACCAGGATGCTGGAATAGATAGGCCTTTGGTCTGATGCAGCAGGGATCTTCTTGCACTATCATGGTTCACCTTAAAAACCACAGAGGCGTCACTCAGGAAGAAATCCCCACATTTGTTTCCAGTGTTGTTTTAGGCGGCATTTGGTTGGCAGCCTTTGGTGCAGTAGGTGGCCATCGTCCTTCAGAACTAACTGAAAATGTCTGTGTAGCTATCCTCAGTTCCTTCCCCAGCAACAACCAAAAGAATTGGGTGAATTAGCCACAAATCGTTCCTTTTCAACCAGCTCTTTCATTTTTGGAGCTTGCAAAACAAAAAGGGGTTGTCATATGTCTCTAGAAGAAAAAAGTGCTGGGCGCATAAGACGATCATGACCTCTCCTGATTAGATGGGGCTGAGCATGAATGTGGTAGAAGGAGCGGATGTGCATGGGGAGAAGAGTGCTTTGGTGGAGGCTGCTTTCTTAGGGCAAATGGGGCCCTGCCCTGCAAAAACCACTCTCCCCTCAGCTATCCCCACCTGCCTGTCTTGTTACTTACAGGAATTAACACTGGCTATCGGCTTCTTCCTTCTTGGCCTCTGCATTGCCATGGAGACCCCAGCAGGGAGGAGGATGGGGGCGAGGCTAGAATGAGTTGGCTCTCCCCGACATAGTCTCTGGCGCCACCTACTGTTGGCTCCTCCAGCTCCCCGTCCAATGGGCACCAGCCACCACTGCTTATGTGTGCATGTCTGGCTAGCAGCTAATTTCTTGCTTAGGGGTTCAAGGCTCTCGGACCGGCACTTGAGTTTGTGTGCATCTCGACAGGTTTGATCCGGTCCCGCATTCGAGGAGCAGATGTGGCACAGGCAGGCGTTCTGACCTTTCTAGACAGTCACTGTGAGGTGAACAAGGACTGGCTGCTGCCTCTTTTACAAAGGATCAAAGAGGTAAGTGTTCCGTGAGCAGCTCGGTAGGACTCAGCCTGGGTCAGAAGTAGCAGTGGGCCTCGACTCTGCTTACATGCAGCTTTTAGACTGGGGAGCCACTGGTGGAGGGGAAAAAAGCTATGGTGGGAGGTGGCTTTGAAATCCGAGCAATACAGTATTTTTATTTTTTTAAGTATACCCCACCTCTGGGCTTCAAAGTGGTTTACAAAGATTAAAACATGTGAAACTCCAAATTTAGAACAAACATTAAAACACTGAAAAATATATTGTTAACTGCATTTATGCTACAAGGGCCTCCTGAAACAAAGCCATGTTTAACCTGACAGCTGAAACTTGGCAAGGATACTGCCTGCCTTATTTCTAGTGGGAGGGGGTTTCCATAGGGTTCTGTCCATTTTGTTGAAGGCATGGCTCTGCGGTGACTTGAGTCTGGTCCATGGGATAGCACTAATAGCACTCCCCTAGATTATCTTAGTGATGGACCCAGGACATACGAGCTGAGGCGGTCCTTAAGGAATCTTGGGCCTCTGTTGTCCAGGGCTTTGTACTCCAGTACAAGAACCCTGAACCTGGCCTAGCAGTGGATGGGAAGCCATCATTTAACACTGGGATTGCGCCTTAGCAGTAGTCTGTTCCCATTACCAGCATTCTGCACTAGTTGAAGCTTCCAGGCCATCCCTAAAGGCAGCCCCACACAGAGCATTTTGCAGTAATCCAGCCTTGAGGTAGAAATAAGCTCACCACTAGGATCATAGGAAGTTGCCTTAAACCAGTTCAGACTATCCATCCACCTACCCGCCTATAGCTCACTATGGGTCTCGGGCAAAGGAAATGCTACTCGACTCTTTTCTTTGGAGAGAACAGGGACCAAACCTGGGACCTTCTTCAGCCAGACATGTCCTCCACCACTGAGCTTAACATATATCCCGAGTCCCGATTCCTGGACTGGTATGTGGACTCAGATTCCAAAGCATCACAAGGGATCAAACAGCTATACACTTATCCAGGAAAAAAATTATCCAAACCCAGCTATGTCAGGGGAAAATGTAGTTATTTTCTAAGACATTTTGGAATATGCTCTGTAGATGTCCAATAACTTTTCCTCCTGTGGGTGTCTTTCTGATGCCTGGGCAATAAATGTGCTCAGGTCCACTTCAAAATGATGACTGAGCAGAACTGATACCCTGTCCCAGCGATTCAGTGAGTGATGTGTGTCAGATGAGGCCCAGAAGTGAAGGCCCATACTGCAGAACAAGCGAAGAAGGGGCCGTCCCGTGTGTATGCAAATTCAGTCAGCAGAGCCCCAGGGCTCCTGTCAGGATTGCTGAGTGGTACACAGGGAATAGGCAGGCATGGCTCCAGCCAAGTTTTTAATTAGGCCTATGTTCAATTCCCAGTACTGAATGATTTAGGGGAGTGATGGCTCTTTGAATAGGGGCTGAATTTAATTTCATGCAAATTAAGCTTTAATAAATTGATTTAATGGGAATTAAATCCTGCTGGTTTTTTCACAGCAGACAATGGCGTTCTCTTTCTGGTAAAGACGGGAACATGAGATTAAAGCTCCAATATTGTCCTTCTCGGAGAGATAAAGGCATTGCGGTTGTGTCCTCATAGCCTCCTCATGCAGACAGGGAACCTCTTGGCATCTCTCTCTGACAATGTATCTTGCGGCTTCGATAGGCTTCCTTTGCCTCTCTTGATTGGATAGTGCCATCTGTAAAATGGGAGCAATAAAGGTTGCTCTGAATAAGTGTACGCAAGGAGCTGTACTCAGAAATGACACTGAAATGTTGGCTCGGTTTTACCAGTTAGCCATGGGCCATAGCACAAGGATGGGGAGCTGGTGGTCCTGATGTTGCAGAACTGATATTTGGCTGCCATCATCAGTGGCCATTGGATTGATGGGCGCTGGAGTTAAACAACATCAGGAAGAACACACGTTTCCCATTGCTGCTGTATTAGCACATTGTGAAATGTTGCTTCCTTCACCCCAGTATATCCAAAACAATAAAAGCAGGCATTCAAAGATTTATGCATATCTAATGCGACATCGAATCTAAGGCACACCTCAATTTTCAAAACCCTGCAACCAAAAAAAAGTATTTGCTACATCAGCAGTGTTTCTCAAGCTTGCAATCGAATCTAATGCGCCATCAAATCTAATACGCGTTCTAATTTTCACGACAATTTGGCCAAAAAAGTGTGTGTGACATTCGTGTAAATATGGCAAGTACAGTAAATAAGTTATCATGAAAAGTATTTCCTTTTCAGGGTCTTCCACCCTTCAGAATACCTCCCATTTGTTAGTTTCAATCTATCTATTACTTAGTATAATTTTTGCAGCATGTTCTAGTATATGAAGCAAAACTATGTGTTTTTAAACATCACCCAGCAGTCCTGTGCAGTAAACTCGTGACTTCTCCAGAGGCATCCAGGAAGCTGATCAGTGATTTAAACCCAGTACCATCCTTGCTCAAACATAACACTTGGTCCTCTTCTCCACAGGAGGAATGTTCATCCTATGGCATCTTGCGACAAGGCATTAATTATTTTGTCAGCACTGCTTTATGTGTCCTCAGTTCCTATTTCCTGATGCTGAGCCTGTTTTACTGGGGAGCAATTCCCACTGATGTCCTCTGAACTTTCTTCCGAGGTGTGTGTATAGGAAATGGTGCACAAGCGAAGTGGCTCTGCTTTGAGCATGGCCCCTTTAACCTCCTTCGCTCCCCTTTTTGCACCCACCCGCTCACTCGCCCTCTTCCGAATCTCTCTATCAGAGTGGTTGACGGCGCCTTTCCCGCATGAGATGTTTGATGATTCGCAGCCAGCAGGATGGCAGCTCAAGCTGTATTTCCCTTGCAGCATTGGGAGAATGTAGCTCATGCTCAGAGCTGATGTGATGGATGAATGTGGATGCCATATGCAGCAGCGCCGTAGGAATTTCATTACATGGTTGCAGTGGCAGCAGCAGCGGCGGGGCCTGAATGAAGCATAAAAGCAAAACGTCACCTCTGTTAACTTCTCTTATTTGTAATTTCTCTTTTTCTTTTCATTTCCCTCCCATTTTTAAAAAAAGAACAAAACCCACACAATCAAAATTGAAGCCTGCATGAATGTTTGAAAGAGGGGCCAGCCCAGTGGTTTCTCGTGCTCTTAGCGGCTTGCATTTCAATGAGGAGCCTGCTTTGTAGTGTCACAGATTCCACACACACATCCCCAAAAAGTGGTACAGGATTTGCGGGAGGATGAGTGCAAAAGTAAGCAATCTCAAGGTCCAGAGCACAGAACACCTGACTCGTATAGGCAAAGAGAAAGGGAGTCTGAGGCAAACATGGAGCCTTTAAAAAAATCAGCCAGTCAGCTTGATGCGTGGTTGTGAAGTGAAAAAAAGCCAGGCAGGTGTGCCTTTCATACAGCAGTTATATTGCTATGCGCTATCCCAATTTCCCAGCAGTGAGAGACTCCAGAAGTTTCAAGCACTCTTCCCCAAGGTCCAGTTTCCTTGGAATGAAAGCCAGTGGAGACTTTAAGGATATATGGCTTTATTTACACATACACAACCTGTGCATAGGATGGAGAGGCTCACAGGTTTCCCACCCCTTGCTTCCTCGTTAGGTGTACAGGGGAGCCTCAAGTCCAGCACAGAGCAAACATGTCTCTGTGTCCCCAGCTTCCAGCATCAGCCCAATTCACACACACAAATGGCACATATGCCCAGCACTGCTTGGCCTGCTGTTCTCCGTCCTAGGATGACGTGGCAGCCAGCCAGATTGCAACCTAGGTCGTTTTATTTGAGGTGCTGAGTGCTTAAGTGGCCATTATCTTACAAAGAAACTTGCCTGGCCAGTTTAGCCTCTTCGACTAGATTCCAACCCTCACTAGAGGCAGAATCACAGCCTTGCCCCCCTCGAAACTCATAACACTGTTATCAGGGCTGGTCTCAGTCCAAGGATGATGTGGCATCCAGCCAGATGGTGGGAGTGGGGTACCTCGGGTTAAGAACTTAATTTGTTATGGACGTCCATTCTTAACCTGAAACTGTTCTTAACCTGAGGTACCACTTTGGCTAATGGGGCCTCCCACTGCTGCCTCGCGATTTCTGTTCTCATCCTGAAGCAAAGTTCTTAACCTGAGGTACTATTCCTGGGTTAGCGGAGTCTGTAACCTGAAGCGTCTGTAACCCGAGGTACCACTGTACCTGCCTCTCTTTCCTGAAGAGCACATCACTTAGTTAATAGCTTTTGCCACCCAGCTCATTTTATTTGAGATGCTGAGCGCTTTAATTTCATTTCCAGTGTGGACTGGATGGGATAAACAGAGGGACCATCGTGTAAGGAGATCAAGGGGCCATATGCCTTAGATGTACATTTGTAGCCTTTCAAAAGTACTTTGTTCCACTTTGCCTTTTTTCGGGTCGTTGAGTAAATGTTGATGGGACAGATGAACGGTTGTGTGCATGTAAAATAGATGTTTCTTTTCTTCTCCTACACCCACATTTCCCACCTTAAAGGTGGGGAAGTCTCACACCCGCGCTATCTTACTTCCAAGCGAAAATTACACCCCGTCTTTTTTTCTTTTTTTTGCCAGTGTAAAACCGTGTTTGTTCAACTGTATTAAATGTTAATGCTGCCACCTTCAGCCTGGTGCTGGAAAGGCGACTCATTTTTGCCTGCCACGCTCTTCTTCCTCCCATTCCAAAGATTAATGGTCTTCTCTTAATTTGTGGCTTGCAGGAAACAGTCCATTTCGGCTTAATAAACTTTTGCGCTTCAAAGAGATTGAGAACCCAGAATGCATCTGAATCAGCAACTGCCCCCCCCCCGCACCCCCGCAACCTGCATCATGTCACTTTCCATTTTTCATTCAGCAAAACATCTGTTTAGCAAGATTTCTAACGCATGGCAAGCGTCCAAGAAGCAAAGTGTACTTGTGTCTTTGTGTGTGTAAGCAGGGGAGGGTGTAATGGAATAGTAAATTAACGCTGGGCATCAAACCCCAAAGACACTTTAAAAGAAAAGTGTCTCTCGGGCAAAGTACACATGACAGATACATATTTCTCTGATGGATACACGAGGTGACAGGGTCTCCTTGAGGTTTTGTTGATGCTTCTATTGCCTGGCTGCATCTGCATAGAGCTCTGCTGTTCGTGGAGCTGAATCCCGTATGGGAGAAGCTTGCAGTCTCCGTTTAGGACCAGGTAGAAGGGGGTCCTGTTCAGTGAAGTGCAAGTATTCATTCATTTACTCATTCGTTGCATTTATATCCCACTTTTCCATCCAAGGAGGTCAAAAGGGGGCATGAATGATTACCCCCCTCCTCATCCCATTCTCACAACAACCCTGTGAGGTAGGTTAGACAGAGAGAGAGAGAGAGACAGAGAGAGAGAGAGAGAGTGTGACTGGCCCAAGTTTAGCCAGTGAGGTTCTGGTCCAAGTGGAGAATCGAACCCTGGTCATCCAGGTCCAACTCTAACCACTACAAAATCCATCACTTTTGGTTTCTTTCCACATTTCACTTCAGTTTGCTCTTTTAAAAAAAAAAAAAAGTTTCTCACAAAAGCTTGCCAGCCTTTTGAATGCACATACACACATTTTTGTATGCAAATTTTCCTAATATACACATTTTCTCCTAATACAATGCATTTTATGCTATCTTCACTAATATTTGCATTTTAAAGCACACTTTCACCTAACATACACCTTTTTCAGATGGAGAACTACACCACTACATTCAGAACCCTACAAATTTTGCAAGATAGATTTGTTTTGGATTGCAAACAACAACAACAATTTATTATTATTTATACCCCGCCCATCTGGCTGGGTTTCCCCAGCCACTCTGGGCGGCTTCCGACAAAATATTAAAATACAATAATTAATCAAGTACTAAAAGCTTCCCTAAACGTATTGTTTGGGGAAGCGAGAATCATGATGAACCGAAACGACTTTCTCCCATGGCTGTGTCTCATCACTCCACTTCTACAGAGACCTTATTTTATGCAATTTGGCAGCAGCAATGGGAACCCAGGAGAGCTCAGGAAAGGTGCCAATGTTATCCCCTTCCCCAGCATCTCTCTTGGCCTCTCAGCCATTAATAAAGGATCCAGGAGCCACCATCCACCTGACGTATAGAAGGAGAGGCCTCAGTCCCTCTTGACAGTTACTTCTGGTGCTGGAGGTGGCAGCTGGGGGCGGATGTCAGGATTGAAGTCCTTCAGCCCAAGAGGGCTCAAATAACCACCCAGAAATGAATAGATAATGGAGGCAGAAGCAGCACTTGGGAGCACATTTGTTTGTGGAAATGAGCGGCTTTGACTAAATGAATTTGTGTCAGATAAGGGGGAATGTCCATTATCTGTAACTGGGAGAGCATTACAAAGCACAAGTGTTAGCTTGCAGGGGAATTCCACTTTGTTTTGCGCAGGTACGGATTTGTGCCTCTGCATGCTGTCTTGTTTTTACTTGGAGAGCTGATGTGTCTACCATTACCAATTTGTTTTAGCCAAATAACTTTCCCCTAAAATGTAATTACAAGGCCCAAGGCGTTTTTACAGAAGGAATCAATCTTCATCACCTGAAAACAGGCTTTTGTTAATGTCATGGTAATGAGCCAATGGATGGTGATGTTCCACTATCCAACACACACACACACACACACACACACACACACACACACACACCACTCCTGTTTTTCCTGTTTGAAGAGAGATGGTGGGGGGTGGAACATGAAACTATATAGTTTTGCATGAATCCAGCTTGAAGGAAAGATGCTACGCAACCTCTTCTTTCTTCATTACTTAGTCTTCTCCGCCATCAGCTATCTGAATATTGTTTGCTCCAGCATTGGTGACTGTTATCTGGGGCAATCACAAGCCTGTTAAGCTAGATAGTACTTGAGCATTTGGGGGCCTTTTTGTCGGTAGATTAGAACCAGGTAACGTTGCAAAAGAGAATCAAGGAGATTAGTCGTGCCTCCCTTTCCTTCACAGCGGAACAACTTCTTGTGCACCTTTTCTCTGGAGGTGATTGCTGCTCCTCAGCCTGTGACTTTGATATCCTGCAAGGAACCAACAGCAGCTAATGTGCTTGAGGTTCTTTCCAAGGAAAGAGGTTGGAGGGGATGGAAGTTCAAGCTGGGCGATGACTGAAGTGGCAGTTGAATGGATTTCGGGAAATCTGAAGCCGGATCTATATAGATTGGGAAGCCCTTATCTGTGTAGGACTTGAACTTCCATCTCCTCCAACCTCTCTCCTTGGAGAGCACTTCAAGCACATTAGTTGTCGTTGGTTCCTTGCAGGATATCAAAGCCACAGACTGAGCAGCAGGGAACATAAGGAGCTGCTTTACTCCAAGTCAGACTATTAGCCTGTCTAGCTCTGACTGGCAGCAACTCTCCATGGCATCAGACAGGGAGTCTTCCCAGTCCCTACCTGGGGTTGCCTAAGATTGAACCTGGGACTGTCTTCATTCAGAGAGGATGCACTGCCACTGAGCTACAGCCCTTCTCCATATGCATCATTAAATATATCTGTTATATACCATATTTTTTGCTCTATAAGACTCACTTTTCCCCTCCTAAAAAGTAAGGAGAAATGTGTGTGCGTCTTATGGAGGGAATGCAGGGTGCGCAGCTATCCCAGAAGCCATTGCTGCTTTCACTGCTCAGCGATCCCTCTTGCTGTTCTGGCTTCTGAGATTCAGAATTTTTTCCCTCTTGTTTTCCTCCTCCAAAAACTAGGTGCGTCTTGTGGTCTGGTGTGTCTTATAGAGCGAAAAATACAGTATATTGGCCCATTCCATGAATATCATCAACATAACAGTGGTGCAGGGGAAGGGTTGTGACTCCGTGCAGGGCTGTCTTAAGCATATGTGGCACCAGGGTGCAAAGATATGCCTGGCGCCTCCCCCCCCCGGTTGCATGCAGGAGGGCGGAGCCAGCCGGCCGCCTCAGTGTCTCGCTGGCTCAGTCACCCCCGAACTCAGGCCCAGAGAGAAGAGCCCGCTGTGATGCTCCAACCGATGGGCAGGCTCTTCCCCAGACTCAACTCTCAGGCCCTGGACTCTTGGCCTGGCGCCCCTGAGAGCCCGGCGACCAAGTGCCCTGCACCCCTGACACTTATGGGTAAGACGGCCCTGACTCCATGGTACAGCACCTGCATTGCATGGAAGAGGTCCAAGGATCAATTCCTGGCCTCTCTTGGTGGGACTCTCTCTTCTGTATGGATCAGGCTCTGTATATATGCAGGAGAGGAAGAATGAGAATACAGTGGTACCTTGGTTCTCGAACTTAATCCGTTCCGGGAGTCGGACGTCCGGCATCTGAAAAATGTTCGCAAACCCGAACACTTACGGGTTTGTGGCGTTCGGGAACCGATTTGTTCAGGAGCCAAGCCGTTTGAGTACCAAATACCACTCTGCCTTTGACTTCTCCAGGGTATTGACAGAGAGGGCTGTTTTTTTTAAATATATAAGTGATTCAGGAGAGTCGGTACTGTCTCTACACATCCAATAATTCTTACCCGAACACCAACTGGGAAGCTTTTACCTAAACATCCCAGATTCCACAGTAAAAGTTGCCTGTAAACATTGCTATCAGCTCGAGCCAAGATTTGGAATAAAATATATATACTGTTCCTCTCTTCCTCTGCGCTTTTTATACCACACTGGTAGTAGAAGATATCTTTCACAACCCATTTTGGATTTATTTCCTTCCTTCCTTGATTATACTTTCTTCGGTTATCTTTTATTCCTGCTATAATGGGCTTGCTATAAAGACTCAACCTTATCTTCTAATATATGTTAAAATTATTCGAATTAATTGTCAGAGAATAAATATAGTTGTAGGAGAATAACTCCTGCTGTAGGGGAATTAATTTTAAGAGAATAACTTTTTTATGGTAATTAGAGTTATTTAAACTTTAAAAGATTGTGTGGGTTAGCTGTAGGTTAGTTTTATACTGGGGGTGGGGAGAGTTTATGAAGAAAACATAAGGCACTTCCAGCCTCAGGCTGAAGCTATTTGCTGCCTTCTTATGTGATCTATATAATCTTTGCATCTATTTTAGCCCCATGATTCTACCACCACCACAGCAGAGCCCATAAATTACAACAAAATGCTCAGAGAGTAGATATTATAGACATTCAAGATCCTTTCAGTCTTATGTATTAATCACAATATTTCAGTAGTTCCCAAACATCCCCCCTCCAAGAGCTACTTGAAAATTACCAAGAACTTGCTGGCCAACCACTTAATGACTTTTCTGTCTTAGCCATTGTAGTTCCGTAGAATTCAAATTTTACATGCAATAGGAGAGAATATAAGAAATCAAAAAGCAATAGGAATACAATTTAAAATGAATATGGGTGTTTCATGCTATGGATGTGCCATCTCCCATCGTCAACCACAGATCCACAGACATGCTGTGGCTCACCCAAATGAAGCTCATGGGCTACCAGTGGTCCACAGTCCAGTTTGGGAATAAATTCAATGCCTTCCTCTTTGATCTTGCTGTTTTTTAATCCCAAGTGAGTATCAGAATAGAGTGGTGAGACTCTAGGTTAACCTAGATTCTAGGTTAAACCCCAGGCATCCCGTGCAATTTATTCAGAACAAAAGGCTAAACTAATTGTAAATAATGTTGTGACGGAAGAACTTAAAATTGAAAAAGGGACACGACAAGGTTGCCCAATTTCCCCACTTCTTTTTATTTCGGTCCTGGAGGTTTTGCTGAATATGATTAGAAGGGACCAGTCGGTTATAGGTATACAGGTCGGAATTAAACAGTACAAACTGAGAGCATTTGCAGATGACTTAGTACTGACGTTACAGGAGCCAGAATCTAGTACTAAAAGGGTTTTAGAACTGATTCAAGAATTTGGTCAAGTGGCAGGATTTAAATTGAACAAGTCAAAAACCAAGGTTTTAGAGAAAAATTTAACACCGTTTGAAAGAGAGAGGTTTCAGAATGAGACAGGTTTAACAGTGGTTAAGAAAGTTAAATACCTGGGGATTAACATGACAGCAAAAAATGGGAATTTATTTAAAGACAACTATGAAAAATGTTGGTCTGAAGTGAAAAGAGATTTAGAAATTTGGTCAAATTTGAAGCTTTCACTGCTAGGCTGTATTGCTGCGATAAAAATGAATGTATTGCCTAGAATGCTGTTTCTGTTTCAAACTTTGCAGATTGTTGACAAAATGGATTGTTTCAAGAGGTGGCAGAAAGATATTTCTAAATTCGTCTGGCAGGGCAAGAAGCCCAGAATAAAATTTAAAATTCTAACGGATGCAAAGGAAAGAGGCGGATTTGCCCTGCCAGACCTCAAACTTTACTATGAATCAGCAGCCTTCTGCTGGTTGAAAGAATGGCTACTTCTTGAAAACACTGACATTTTGGATTTGGAAGGTTTTAACAATGTATTTGGATGGCATGCATATTTATGGTATGATAAGGTCAAAGCACATAAAGCATTTAAAAACCACATTGTCAGGAAAGCGCTATTTAATGTTTGGATAAGATATAAGGACTTGTTAGAAAATAAAACCCCAAGGTGGCTGTCACCAATGGAAGCGAAAGCCTTGAGAAAGGTCAATATGGAGGTCAAATGGCCGAAATATTGGGAAATTTTGGAACAAGACGGAGATAGACTGAAATTGCAGAGTTTTGAAAAATTAAAAAACAAAGTGCGAGACTGGCTTCATTATTTTCAGATAATGGAGGTATTTAAATTGGACAAGAAAATTGGCTTCCAGGTGGAAAGATCCAAACTAGAAACAGAACTGTTAGAACCCAAAACTAAGAATTTGTCAAGAATGTATAACTTGCTGCTGAAATGGAATACTCAGGATGAAACGGTAAAATCGGCTATGATTAAATGGGCACAGGACGTTGGACATAACATTATGCTTGCTGACTGGGAACAGTTGTGGACCACAGGTATGAAATTTACGGCATGTAATGCCTTAAGAGAGAATATTATGAAAATGATATACAGGTGGTACATAACCCCAGTCAAGCTTGCAAAAATCTATCATTTGCCCGATAACAAATGTTGGAAATGTAAAGAAATTGAAGGTACATTTTTTCACCTTTGGTGGACGTGCCCAAAGATTAAGGCTTTCTGGGAAATGATATATAATGAATTAAAAAAGGTATTTAAATATACCTTCCCTAAGAAACCAAAGGCCTTTCTCCTGGGCATAGTCGGCCAAATGGTGTTAAAAAAGGATAGAACTTTCTTTATGTATGCAACAACAGCAGCAAGAATACTCATCGCAAAGTATTGGAAGACACAAGAACTTCCCACGCTGGAGGAATGGCAGATGAAACTAATGGACTATATGGAACTGGCGGAAATGACTGGTAGAATCCGTGACCAGGGAGAAGAGCTGGTGGAGGAAGATTGGAAGAAATTCAAAGACTATCTTCAGAAACATTGCAAAATTAAAGAATGTTAGAGTGATGTTGGACTGAAAATAAGTGGTTTCCAGCTGTACAGGTTAAAGTTAATGATAGACTAAGATTAAAGATTAGGATTAAAGATGTTTAAGGAAATGGAAATTCAATAATTAAGAGGTAAAATTTCAATGCTATATTACATTAAGATCAAAGATTGGGTTTAAAGAAGTTGAAGTCATATATTATATTAAAATTAAAGATTGGGATTAAAAAAGTGGAAAAGAAATTGCTGGACAAACAATTTGGACTGGAATACAAAAGAGGGAGGTATGAGGAAGTCCAGAAAATAAGTAAACTCAAAAACGGAAATGGAAAAGAGATATTGTTTTTAATTGTTATGTTTCTTTTTATTGTTGATTCTCGCTTTTCGTGTTTCTTTTTTTTATTTTCTTTCTGGGATTTGTATTGTGTATTTGTGTATCTTTTTTAAGTTTTTTTTTCTTTGTTGTTCAATTTTTGATTGAAACTTTAATAAAAATTATTAAAAAATAAAAAAAATAAACCCCAGGCATCCCATAATACTGGTGGTAGTAGAAGGTAAAGGTGAATACCTCTTTCTGAGATCCTGGAGAGCAATTGCCAGCCGGAATACCTGATGCTAAACTAAATGGACCAGTCGGTAGTATAAGGCAGCTTCCTGCTTTCCTTTCAGTTTGCACTGTTTAATTGAGGCATTCCTGGGCTCAAGCCTTCTTGGAAATTAGGTTTTCATCTCTCTTCATCAAGCCATGTGCCAGACCCAATTTTAGGGGCCACTGTTGGCTACCGGATTTGTGCACCGCAGCATAATTAAGAGAATTTTCACACCCAGCTTTTTGCAAGAGCTGATTCCCAACAGTGTTTGGTCAGCTGCAGACCTGTGGAAAGGGTTTTAGTCTCATAGGGAGAAAAGCTTGAAGCTTTGAACTATAATTGGAGTCTGGGCTATTTTTTAAAAAACAAAACAAAACAAATAAAGAAATAGAAAGGAAAAGGCCATTCAGAGCTGACAAAATTTTGCTGTACCACCACCCTGATAGATATTTGGGCCCTCCTCTTCCACCTATGGCTATATATTAATTGAGCAATAAGAACCAAATATTGCTTTTTTAGCTGCTGAGTTTTATGATAATTTTAGGTGGAGTTTTGTGGGGTGCGGTGAGGTTGCCTGACTTCTTTGCTTTGTAGTTTATTTATTGTTTTAATGTGCTTTTAAAAGATAAAAGAAAAAAGAGGAAAAAATTGTATTTCTTTGTCTTATGGTGTATGTTAGCCACACAGTTGCCTGGGTGTTATATAAACGTAACAGACAAATCTAATTCTTTCAAACTCTTTTCTCACAACTGGAAAAGCCACAGCAATTGCCAGGTGTGGGAGTGAGGAGAGATTATCTTGTATTGTTTATAGCGCCGTTCTAAGCCTTTCTAACTCAGAAGTTAAGTCCCATTGAGTTCAATGGGATTTCCTCCCTGGCTTGCATTGAACTTCAGCTGTGATTTTGCCTTTCCCCATTGCTGACTTTATGGGCAGCATGTTCTTCAGCTGCTTCCCTTCGGTTTGTCCACTGACAGTCAGCAGAAAAATATTAAGGAAGCAGGTTTCAAAGGGGTGAGTTTGCTTAGAGATGTTAAATTATTCGACCAAATATTTGCAACTCCCCTTGCAATAAAAATAAAAGCTTCTCTTCCTGTACAAAGGAACTGCTCAACAATGGATTTAGGAGAAGTTGATTGACATGGGAGGTGGTGCCCCAGTGCTCAGAAAAGACATAAGAAGTTTCTTCACGTATTTTACCTCCCCGCTGCTTTCCTTTCTTGTTGCCTTTCCAATGGACTTTATCGGAGCATACTGGGAGCCTCTTCCACTTGGCTAGATCCTGCCCCTCTCCAGTAATGCTGGTGGGAAGGAATCCCTTAAAGGCACAGATGATGAGCCAAGGCCTTCTGCTCATAATTCCAGAACAGCCTCATAATACCAGGGCCATTAGGCACAGTAAGAAAGTCGCCTCCGGTGGCAGACCCAGCCTCCAAGGAGCACACGACTCTCCTGCACTTGTCAGCTTCTACCACTTACACACACACACACACACACACACACACACACACACACTGCTTGCTCCTTTTCAGTACAGCGGGACATTGTCTGTTTTGCCCCAGGTGGCAAAACATCCCGGGCTGGCCCTACCTAGGCGATATATGGAATCTGTGCCCCTAAGTGCAGGTGTTTGTTTGCTTTACACAAATCACTGCCCCCCCCCTCATTTGGGACCCTAAAGTATGCATAGAGGCTCTTGCTTCTCTACAGCAGCATAAGAATTAGCCCAGGGAAGTGCCTGACCAGGCCCATAGCAATTTTTCTATTTAAAAGAAAACTTTTCAGCTAATTAAAAGAAATAAACTGGCATCTTCTGGGAATTTCTCTATGAACAGATATTCCTTCTGCAGTGAAAACAACCACCCCTTTTGTTTCTTCGACACTTCTGACTTTTTCATCAGCATGTTTTGGATGATTCTCATTCTTTCTGAATGAAAGTGGTCTCCAGTGGCACCACTTCCCTGAAACGATACTCTATTTGGTACCAGAGTATTCTGTCCTCTCTTTTTCTGATGACGGAGAGGTGACAGACTTGCTGTAGAATAGGACAGCTCCAGCCTCAAATTAGCAAAGACGGAGAGAGTGTTGCTCTTTGTTTGCAACATCACAAACATTACCCAGTGCAATATCCACAATATCCTGTGATACTCATGAGGAAACAAAGTACACTAATCTCAAAAGCACAGTGTAAAAAAAAAAAAGAGGTTTAATAGAATGGAACCAATCTGTTGTGAGCTGAAAAAAGTTCTTCTGCATCTGATCCTTCATTTTATTGGGTTGGGATGTTGGTATTCTCTTCCCTCCTTTCACAGCCTTCTGGCAAATTCCGGGGAAAGTCCCATTTTCCCAGGTACAATTTTTAATGCCTTCCAGGACTGGGAAATGCAATACCCTTGCAGCGTAAATGTAATACACAAATATATTTATTGTACTTTCATCTTTGTTATCAGGACCCAAAGCACGTGGTGAGTCCAGTTATTGACATCATCAACTTAGACACTTTTGCTTATGTGGCAGCTTCTTCAGATCTGAGAGGAGGTGAGTCTGCAGTCACCTGTACACAGGTAAATGTTTAGGCCAGGGGCCACTAACACGCTAACTGGTGCATATGAGATATTGGCAGGTGGGATACCTTGCTTGCTATGCCTGGTTTAGGCAAGTGCATGAGCAAAGTCGCTAGAGGGGAATAAGAAGTATAGAAACATAGAATTGTAGGGTTGGAAGAGACCCCAAGGGTCATCAAGTTCAATCCCCTGCAATGCAGGAAGTCCTGAGTGAAATGTGGAGTACAAGTGTTATATTTATGTACTTGCATTTCTTGCTACTGCAAGATGTAATGAAAGCCACCAACTTGGTTGTCATTAAAGGGAATTTAGATTTGTTGAATTATTCTTATGTTATTCTTGAAGGGGGGGGGGGAAGCTTTCAGTGGCTACTAGTCACATTGCACCTCCAGAATGAGAGACAGCATGTCTCTGGAAAAAAACTTGCAGGGAACTTACAGTCGGAAAGGAATATTTGTAGGTGTTTGTGTAAGAACGTTAAAGTTTTATGTGAAATTCTGATGGTATAATGCGTTTTGGTTTATGTTTTCAAATGTAAGTCCCTTGGAGACTTTGGTAACAAGCTACTGCTACTACTACTACTGTTACTAATAATAATAATAATAATAATAATAGGCTTCTGGTTGGCTGCTGGGAGAACAGGTGCTGAACTATATGGGCCTTTGGCCTGACCCAACAGAGCTCATGTTCTTAACGGAGTCTTTATGACCCAAGACAGCTTTGATTTTCTTGCAAAATCCGTACTGGGTTATTGAAAAATCAGTTTCATTGCTAATCAGTTAAATTCTCCATGAAACCCACCACCACATTTGGGCTCCTTTTTTTTTAAAAAAAAAATAGTATTTATTAAGATTTTAAGTTTACAAAAAGGCAAAAGAAAACAGAAAGCAAAAAAAACCACCAGATTAGACAATAGTAAAACAACACATCACAATAAAAAACAAGGAAATAAGAACACTTAAAAACAACATACAAAAAAAAGGGAAAAAAAGAAAAGAAGACAAATCAAGCCTTCCCATAACTTATCTTTCATATGCTTGTTTCCCTGACATCCTCACACCTCCCTTTTTTGTATTCTAAGTCAATTATCCATTTCAGCAAATCCTTTCCCTCTCTTCAAAATTCTTATCCTGAAAATTTATCTTGATCTTACTATAAGTTTACTTTCCCTCTTTTCACCAATTAACAGTCTATTTTTCTTAAATCTTTGATACATTTTTGCTAAAATCACATAGATTCATTCTAACATTCATTAATTTTACAATGTTTCTGTAAATAGTCTTTAAATTTCTTCCAATCTTCCTCCACCGACTCTTCTCCCTGGTCTCGGATTCTGCCAGTCATTTCCGCCAGTTCCATATAGTCTATCAACTTCATCTGCCATTCTTCCAGAGTGGGTAGATCTTGTGTCTTCCCACATTTGGGCTCCTTTTAATAGTCTGTGTGTAACAAAGTGAGGCTGATGTACAGCTGTGGAGAGAAAGAGAAATATACCAACTGCTGTGTGTGACAGAAACTTCTGACCAGGTGAGGTGGAATTTGTATGTGGGCTTCTTGGCTTCTTGGGTTGCTACTGCTAATAGAGATGGGGGCAAGGAGGTGACAAGGAGATCAGGATAGCACCAACGTATTGGCAGGAACACCAGATTGGCTCTGCCACCTTTCCACTGCACCAACCTCACTGTCATCCCATCCTTCCCCTGTAAGCAACAGTGACTTGCTTCCTAGAAAGTGAGCATAGTAGCTCTGCTCCACCCAGTGAGGCACTTCTGATGTGTGAGCTACCGCAGATCTCACAGTTCTTTCTCATTAGATAAAGATGTGCTAATCAGGTGCTTTCTCTCCTGCAACGGGGCAGTGTAGGCTGCCAGGAACAGATAGACGAGGAAGGTCTTACCAATGTCTTTTATTCAATATTCACAGAGAGAGGCTTAGAAATGCTGCCGCTTGGAATAATGGCATTGCTCCAAGTAATCTCCACCCCCCCTTCTCTCCTCAATCATCAACAGCATCACTCACCTTACAGTGTCTGCCTAGGGCCATTTGTCTCCAAGCGCTTTACTCTCCTACTTTCAATGCTCTCCAGATTCTGGGAGAAGGGGCGTCTGGAATGCTTTCTAGTGATAATGTGTCAGCCAGCTGCTCCAGCTCTGCCTTCCCCTCCTCTCCCATTACCTCCCAAATTTGCCCCTCATCTCTCTCTGAGCTGTGACCTCCCGCAAACCCCTCTTGTAAATCTATACCATCTTCCTCTTCTCTGGAAGTTTCAGGCTGGGGAGGCAGTCTCCACCATTCCTCCTCTCTCCAGTCCCTGACAGCTACTGATATGACGCAAAAGGATCTATAGACTGGAAATTAAGGCTGTGACTTTTCTTCTTTGGCAATGGGAAGACATGAAATCCTCTCCTGGATAAGACTAACCGCCCTGTTGATTATCAACATAACTCATGCGATGATATTGATGCAAAGCAGCTTGGCGACGATGGGTCCATAGTTGGAAGCATTATCTCTAATCTCTTTGTTCCCGCTGTTCACTTCCTATTTAGGGTTCGACTGGAGCCTGCATTTTAAATGGGAACAACTTTCTCCAGAGCAGAAGGCAAAGCGGACAGACCCCACAGAGCCCATCAAGTAAGTGACAAGAAGGAGGAAGGTAAAACAGGGGTGACAAGCACAGAACTGCAGAAGAGAGGCAAAAGATGCTTTGCTTTAATGCTGTGGTCGAGAACCCTAGGCCCAAGAGCCAACTGTGGCTCCCAAGGCCTCTCTGTCCTCTTCTTGATATCCCACCTTTCCTCCAAGGAGTTCAAGGTGGTGTGCATGGCTCTCCTCCTCTCCCAAATATCCCCACAACAACCCTGTGAGGATAGAGTTGCTTCTTGACTGGGTAGGGATTTGAGCCCTAGTCTCCCGGGTCTTAGTCCAACACTCTCACCACCACACCACACTGAATCTCTCTGCCCAGCCTTTGGGGCTCCCCAGACTACGCCCTCTCAGTAGCCTGCTCTACTCATTTCTCATGTGCTTTTTTTTTGCCTGGCTGGGAACTGTGTTAGTGCCGATTGCTTGCTTGAATGAATAGGGGTATGTGTGTGTAGAAATAGCTGGGTTTTGTGTGGCTGGACTGCAGCTTACTGAACAAATGCCCTATTTCTCCAGTCCCTTTGTCTCTGGACCCACCCACCGTGTGGGAATGAAGGTCTTCAGGCTGAAAAAGTCTCCAAACCACTGATTTGATACATACTGAGAAATGTGTCCTATGACAGTTTGGCTCAAAGCATATTAACCCATAAGAAATTAGAAGTAGGGCTTGTTTCTAATATTTTTAATGTTTGATGTCCTGCTGTGTTTTAATGTGTTGGAAGCCGCCCAGAATGGCTTGGGCAACCCAGTCAGATGGGCAGCATATGAATAATAAATTGTTGCTGTTGCTGTTGTTTATTACTCACCCTTCTACAGCAGGTCCCAAAGCAGGTTACAGCAATTTACGATTCAATGCTTTGCTGAAATGCATCTTAAATACACATTGTTTTAAAGATGGCATAATGATGGTTGAGTTTGCCACTGCTTTCTAACTAGGAACAAAGGAAACAGGCCATCATGATAAGAGACATAATCTTTCATATGTGCCCTAAAAGCTAGTCCAAGGCATTCCATTTTTTTGAGGCTGAGCTTCAGATGTTGGACCTCCCTAATTCTAGAGTGGAAATCTGCAGTGCATCCTCAGAGCTCTGGGCAGATAGATGCTCCAAGCATTTCCCTTTATTCCTGCATCCCAGTTCTTCTTGCTCATCGTTTTTGCCTCCTGGCATCCCCACATTTTGACGCTGCCCCGTTGCAGGAGAGAAAGCACCATTTCTGCCTTATCACAGTCCACCATCACTGGAATCAAAGAGAAAAGGCTCTTTGAGACATGAACCAGGCTGCTGAGGGTAGGATCTGTGCTGCAAAATTAACAGCAGTGTTTGCCACATAGTCTCAGCCCCACTCAGTGCCACTTCTTTCCTTTTCTTCCCAGCTGATCTGGAGGAAAAGAGGGAGGGCAAATAACTCTGTTTTCAAATCAAAACCCAACTGATTACAAAGGGCTTCTTAAAAGCTCTTTGTCCTTCTGAGAAAGTGTGACTTTCTCCTTGAAACGAGGCTCCTCACAGGATAAAACTAGGCACAGAGCCCCAGTTAAATAATGCCATGTAAATAACCCCCGAGTGCTAAATGCATTTTTGGTCTGGAAGCCTGCAATCAGGACTGAAAACTTCAGGCTTGTAGGAGTTGTGCTGATGAGTGCATTAGCACTTCTGGCTGACATACAAATAACAAGTCTTCTTTGAAACACAAGTTTCAATTTTTATTATGATGATTTATTGAGTGGTCTATTTTGTGTGCAGGTATTAGATAGAATAGAAGGAATCCTGCTAGGATGCAATCCTGGACATGCTTACTTGTAAGTGAGCCCCATTGAACTCAGTGGGACTTACTTCTGGGTAGATATGTATAGGATTGCACTTTTTCTTTCCTCAAAAAATAAATGAAACGTGATACGCGCAGAGGGATTTAACAAACAGACTGAATTTACCTTGATGGCTGTAGCCTCTGGAAGCAATCTGAGTTTGAAAAAGTTGCAGAGAGGCAGCCAGAAGGAGTTTTAGCCATTTGAATTTGGGTACACACACTTTTTAAAAAAACCAATGGAGTTAGCTAGTGCAGTGCAGCCTGGTGTTTGTGAGCATGCGCAATGCGGGATTAGTGGTTGCGCTGTCTGCTGCAAGAGTCTTTTATCTCCCATCGGCCTATGCTTGTGGATGTTCAAATGAACAGAATACTAACAGACGATAGTGTGCTCAGGCATATATGACCGACCACATGAGAAAGTGGGAACAGGGACATCCATGCAAATCCCACCCCCAATGTCCCTATGTGTGTTGTACCCTTTTCTGTGGTGTGCAGGAAAGCTCTACAGAGGGGCTTCTAGTCACATGCACTTGGACACAACTAGATTCCTCTATACAGTTGTGGGCACTGCTTTATCATGATCCTCACCTGCATTCAAGCACACGCAAGTTGAAAGCCCCTGTAGACCTTTCCCATGCAACCCTGGGAAGGTTGGGGAATGACACCATCCACAAGGATATTGGGGGCAGGGTTTGTGTGCCTGCTACTCCGTCCCACTAGGAGCATTCGTGCAGTCAGATCCCTCCTCCTTCCTGCTTCCAGGACATTTTCCATATTCATACCTGGGAATTAAAAAGCCGTGTATCTGACTATTTACAAATAAAAAATGCACATGGGCCAGGAAACAAGGATGTGGATCTCTCTCTCTCTCTCTCTCTCTCTCTCTCTCTCTCTCTCTCTCCTCCCTCCCCCCGTGTGTGTGTGTGTGTGTGTGCAAAACCTCTTACAAAGGAGTCCAAGTGAGAGTCTCTGTCTTCTTTTGTTCCCAACCATGCAGGACTCCTATCATTGCAGGAGGTCTTTTTGTAATTGACAAGGCCTGGTTCAACCACCTTGGGAAATACGATGCAGCGATGGACATCTGGGGTGGAGAGAATTTTGGTGAGTCCCTGTCACTCTACAGCAACCAGCATCCTTGCTAGCCAAGATTCAAGAGGCAGGGGAGTTTGGATTCTTTTGGTCATCCATCACTCACAAGTTCCACTTATTATTTGCCAGAAATCTAAGCAAACAAGAGCTCAGTTCTTTTCAGTGCCTTTATTAAAGTGCCAACTTTACTTTTCCACCAGCACCATCCTTTCATTCATAATGCAAAGGCAAATATTATATCATTTCTTTGATGCCATCATCAGCTTTGCAAAAAGGGCAGGTGGGCAGGCAGGCAGGCGGTCCCTTGGCAAAAAGACAGTCTCCGAGTGGTAAAATGTGGTGTGCACAGATTTGCCATGACCTTAGCCACTGGAGGCATTTTAAAAGAAAGAAATGGTCCGTGTCAGAGTTAATTCCAAATGTCTGGTAGGGTTTTCCTGTGGGATCTTTCTAATTAGTGCAGTGCATTTTACTAACGTGTCACCAAGCGAAGAAAGAATGGGCTGTTCTTCTCGGGGACGATTTTATGGTGGCTGTGGGAGAGCCTCTCACATGGGTGGAGTTGGAACATCTGTTCTGGAATCTCAATGATCTGTGGCCTGACACGAGATCTTCTGTTTGTTGTTAACTGCTTGTTGTCCGCATGGAGCACTTGAAGTCAATAAAACAATCTCACAAGCAGTGAATCTAGGCATGAGCATGATTGTGTGCACATGGTTTTCCAAGAGAGATCCGTCCACCTATCTGCTCTCTTGCTGCACCATGTTTACAGCTCCTATGTAAGATGATTTCAGACCAAGTGAAAGGATATTTGGAGTATGTTTCTTTGCGTAACACCTACACCAGTGCAAGGACAGAGAAGGGAGAAGATAGCCACAAGCTGTAATCCCATTATCACTTTGTTGATCAGAGCTAGCCTTGTTATGTCCTAGAACAGCAATGTGCAACAGGTCGATCGCGATCTACTGGTCGATCCCCGAGTGATCGCTGTCAATTGCGGTCGATTGCGGGCTCCCTTCCAACCGCGGACTCCCTTCCGATTGCTTGTTGGAAAAAGCATTGGGTTTAAAGTCTCCGACCCTCTCTGTCCTCGCTCTGCTCATCTGTTACATGAAATGGGCGATCGTTATTGCTAGTTTAGTTTCCTGTATTTCTGCATTCACCTGTTATCGTCTGTGTTGGTTTTACGCATCTTATGATCTCCCCAAAAGCTAGACAACTTTGTCACCCCCCCCCAAAAAAGCTCACCAACTTTTGGCTCCCCTAAAAAAGCTGAACAACTTTGGCTTCCCTCCCCCCCCCCCATGACAATGGGTTTTATACTGCCATTGGTCTATAGGGAGTTGGACGTGCCTGTCCTAGATGACACAAAGATATCAAGGAATGTTGACAAGGGCAACAGGGGACTTGGGCCTGTAGTTTACTCTGCCTTAGTGGGCAGCTCCTGGGCTTCCTAAGAAGTGAAAAATGGGGTGTTTGTGTAATCTCTCCTTGTTCATGCCTGGAAGTTTCTTTCAAACTTGGCTTTGCGGTGGGGGTGGTTTGTTATTTAATTCTGGCCACAACAATGTTACAGATCAGAGGGAGTCAACTGCAGCCTTGAAAGGGGTGGAGAGGCACTGGGTTGTCAGGGAGACAGATTTTAAGCTGTCTTTAAAACTTCAGCCCCTCCAGGGAGCGTAGCTAGCAAGAAAAAAGGACCCCATGTCCTAGCAGATGTAGCAGCTCTGCCAGGGATGCGTACAAGCAGATGCTCCCATCCAATTGCTTGTTGTTTGCCTCCCCCTGAAACCTTTTATCACCACACACGCTGTGTATATTTTGCTTAAGGTGGTGGCTATGTGCCCAACTTCACCAGGGATAGTTCTCTATTTGAAGAACTGTCTTCAGTCAGACTACTGGGCCATCTAACTTGGTACTGAGTCTACACTTACGGCTGAATTGAATGGAACCCTGTGCACCCAGAGTAGATGCCCTACTATGGACCTACCAGCTCTGATGTTTTGTAGTTTGGCAACCAGTCCAAATTCTGTATTTTACCCTTTGTCCATGAGCTGTGGGTCTCTTGTGGTGGGCACTACACATTGCACTAATCAGCACAAGAGCAAGAAACAACAAGAGGCTTCCTGATACGTAAACAGGACTCTGTATAAAGGGACTACTTCTTTCCATTTCGATATCATTACCCACAACGTTACAAGGAGATTTCAAATAGATTAATGTCAAACTGATGGTAAGAAGCTTTGAAATGCACTTAAGAAGGCAGAGAGCCCAGGAAAGCTCTTTCTGGTTTGTGGGTTTGCCTGACTTGGTGTGGCAAAGGGGTAAAACGAAGGCTAAAGCTGGAATCTTTCTTCCTATGAGACTTTGAAAAGATGAACATGAGCCTTTCTTACAGAAATCTCATTCCGGGTGTGGATGTGTGGCGGAAGTTTAGAAATCATCCCCTGCAGCCGAGTTGGGCACGTCTTCAGGAAGAAGCACCCCTACGTCTTCCCCGAAGGAAATGCCAACACCTACATAAAGTAGGCTTACTTTATTCACTGATGGCTGAATGAAACAAAAATATGTGCTGCAAAAGGCCATGTGAGCAACATTCTCCCAAACTCACAGTCACGGGCAGTTAAAGTAGAGATTATAGCTGTCTTTTTCAGGATATTTAAGGATACATATTGAAAATGTGAAGCGCTAATTGTAGGAAAACGATGTGATAAAAGGTACTTCTGGACAAGGACTTGGTATCTCAAACAAACCATTCAGATATCACAAATGGATTATTAAACTTTTGCTTTGTTTTTTTTGGTCATTTATCAGATTTCTGCCAGAAAAGGGTAAATTCATATTTACTGGAGGGAAAATGTGGTTTGGCATTTTGATGTCATGTTCTCTCCCCAGTAAGTACAGGCGCCCATCAAGCACCTGCCCACCAGTAAAGCTGTTACACAGGTATGGCTGTGCATAGAGATGGTGCACCGCACTGCATGGCTTGTGAAATTTTTCACAAAGTCACACTAGTAGTGCACTGAACAATTGGAATTGTAGACGTCGGTGCAGAGAAAAGAAATGAGTAAGGGTGATAAGAGAGTCATGGCAGGAAACAACATAGAGATTGCAAGTTACACTTAGGAACCAGCAAATTCTTCCAATTTGGGGCAATATATGTACCTTTTCCAGTGTCATAAATTTCCATGCACATAAGTTTGGGTTGTACAGTTATAGCTGACCAGGTGCCATATAAGAGACCCTGGGGAAAAGATCAGGGTCGCAGCAGAGCATCCATCCTCTTGCTGCTGGGACTTGGCTTGATCTGCCTTCTTTTTAATCTGCCCACCACTACATAAAACCATGTAGAAGGGACCACTGACGGCAGAGCTTAGGGCAGTTTGCCCAGGATCACTTCCAGATGACCTGTTTATTGAGCATTCATCCTGAATTCTTTGCACAAAGTTTGTAGGGAGGTTAAGCAGTTTATTGAGCATTCATTCCGATATGCTTGTCGGGGGGGGGGGGGATATATGACATTGCATCAAGCAATGGTTACTCCACACTTTCTGGTACATTTCCCCATCACTTTCCTTACTGCAAAGAGTACACTATTTTGGCGTTAAGTGGGTTTGCTGTTCAAGAGTGCCACATCACCTTTAATTGTGCAACCTGCATTTGCTAGCATGTGATTGAATTCTACCCCCGAAACAGCAACAGTCTGAATATACTCCAGATTCCCTGGAGTTGGCCCTGGTGCTTCCATCCTTGCTATGTCTACTTGTAGCCAAATGTTTTTGCACATGCATTCTTTGACTAATGTAACCGGAAAAGCCCATGAGACACTGCAACTGTGATAGAAGCCCCTATAGACAAAAATACACCTACTCCTGCTTGACTGCTGTAGAAGCTCTTTATTGAACAATAATATTACTTGGTTAGCCCTGACACATTATTTATATTTAAAATGTTGATCTTCTCTCCATGCCGTATGAATCGTGACAGCACCATTCGTAGATATTAAAATGTGTTTGAGGGAACACACATGAATTATTCCAAATGCCTGCGTGCACTGCAGCACGTGTGCAAAAATGTGCACTTGAGAGCCGCCCTGTGAGACACGACTACAGCTATCCTTGAACTGAATGGTGCAGTCATTTTGGGAGATACAGCTCCATTTGGGGCAGCAGAGCTCCATGCGTCTCTCGGAAGAGTAAAATACCACGTGAAGTGAACATATTAAAGGCTGCTGCGCCTTCATAGGGACAGTAACCGATGCTGATCATGGGAGATGAAAAGAAACTGAAAAGGGGAAAGCAAAGGCAAGTTTCCTGAATGGAACTTCGCCAGACCTTAAGTTAATAAGATTAACCTGGAGAAACAGAAGGCATGGGAGAAAGGGAGGGAAAGAGGAGACAGACTGAATAAAGAACACATTTCAACTGAAAATCTATAATCCCCAGACACTGAATTCTGTGTACTTCTTCAACAGCACAACAGCTGCATTTCCCTCCTCAGCTACGATTGCGATGAATACCACCCTCACACACTGCAAATGGTGATAGAGGAAAAACTACCAATGGGGCTTTACCCCTCCCCCGTCAGTGTGCAATTGCAATTGCAGTCGGCTAGAGAAGGGTTATACCTTCCCCCTCCTATGTGCTGCAGTCCCAGTGGAGATGCTCCCTCTTTCTCTCTAAAAAAATTTAAAAATGAAATCCCTTGACAGGGCTGCAACCTGCTCAATGAACATAACATGTAGTTCTGCCCTAAAGATGCACATCTAAAAAACTTCACCTCACCATGAATGCAGGCCCCTTCAAATAAGATGTCCTCAGCTCTCAACGAAACCATAATAAAACTAAAACAATCTGCCCATCTGTTTTGTATCTTATCTACTGTTTTCACCACCTAGATGCCTTAAGGAGGGAAAGGAGGGAAAGGGATTCTCCCCTCTCACAAACACACACAATTTATCCCTTCAAGCTCTTATCTGAGGCATCCAATTAAAACTCTTTCATGCATGCTCCTGTGGTTTCTCCCTCATTTTTTTTTAAAAAATGTCTCTCCTCAGAAACACCAAACGCACAGCTGAAGTATGGATGGATGAATATAAGCAGTACTATTACGCGGCCCGGCCTGCAGCTCAGGGGAGGCCATATGGAGAGTAAGTGTCCCCCTCTGGCGGTGAAGGAAAACACAAAGAGAGTGACTCAATTGTTTGATACAGTGGAACCTCATTATGGTTTTATAGTCCAGCTGTTGGGATGCCTGCATTTTGTTTCTGTGGGAACAGTTAATTAGATGTTAATAGTAAACAGATGCTGTGAGTATATGGATATAAAGTCCTAGTTGCTTGGTGTGTGTGTATGAGAGAGAGAGAGAGAGAGAAGAGAGAAAGAGCTTGTATAAAACCGCATTGGTATACCTCATTAGAAAGACTGGCTTGTTCCTAGATTAAAATAAAAGAGCTCGTCTTCTCCTCTTACCGCTTCCTAGAAAGGGTCCCAGGTCAACCTCCAAGGTCCTTCCTTCCTTTAATGACTGCCCTGTCGGGCCAAGAAAAGCAAAACCTGCTATCTTTATGAAGATGAGCTGGTAGTATGAACAAACACTGCCCCAGGGCAAAGAAGCAAGAAAAATATACAAGCTAGGCAGCCTAAATCCTTATTTCCATATTTGCCCTGTGGGTGAAACAGGGTTTTTGCGATAACCTTCTGCTGGAAAGTGTGATGTGATTTAGTCCACTTTCACCTACTGTGGTCTTGCTTGCTTACCCACCTCCTTATATCAAGCTTGCTGAGGCAGATGGGAGCTGTAGTTCAACCACATCCAGAGGGCCACATATTCTCCACTATATTAAGCATAGTATAATGCAGGGCTGTTGGGGCAGTGGCAGGCCTTGGCATCTCAAATTTCAGTGGCACCTTGTGCAATGCCAAAATCTGTCCCCTTCCATTGGATGTCGTGTTTTGGCGCCTGCTGCAGCGCCCCAGAAGTTCCATGCCTGGTGCTTGGGTCCCTGGCTGTTGTGGGACTACAATAAGATTACCAGATTTTTTTCAATGAATCCAGGGACACTTTTCAACTTCAATGGATTTTGTATGCAGACTTATTTCTAAATCCAGGGACTGTCCCTGGGAAATGGAGACGTCTGGTAACCTTAGACTACAACCCCCATCATCCCTCGTTGGCATGACCAATGGTCAGGGATGGTGGGAGCTGTAGTCTAATAACAGCGAAGGACCCATTGTATTAGAAGAACCAGCTGCTGGGGATCACAAGAGGCAGAGTTCTATTGTATTCATGTTGTGCATAGCCATAATGCTAGCCGCTATGAGAACAAAATGCTGAACTAGATGGACCTCTGGACTAATCCAGCGCTGCTCTTCTTAAATCCTAATCCATCACCAGCAACTGAGACTAATTTTCTTTATGCACTCTTGGTTGCCAGATTGAGCTAAGACTCACGTGTCTAGCACACTTTATATTTGTGGTTCCTCATCCAGATTGTGATTCGTGCACGGAAACCAAATTTCCAGGTGCATGTCCCTTAGCCAAACTGGGATCCACATGCCTGTGTGTAAACAAAGATTATGGAGCTCTTGAGCCTTGCTTTCAAAAAGAACCAGTAGAAAAGTGGGTTTGTGGCATTTTCCCCTATTTTCAGAGTACGAAAAGCAGCCGCAGAGCCAGAATACCACAAGCGTATTGTGTTATAAGAGCATGAGAAGAGTTTGCTGGTACAGGCCAATGGCCAATCTAGTGGCACTGATAGTCCAATCCTCCATTAATTTGTCCAGTCCTCTTTTAAAGCCACCCAATTTGGTAGCGATCACAACATGTAGGGATGAGTGGCAACAATGCATTGTGTGAAGAAGAACTTTGGACATCCATGAGTTCTATGGTTTTGAGAGAAGATGGTGATGATGATATTATTATTATTATTATTATTATTATTATTATTATTATTATTATTTATACCCCGCCCATCTGGCTGGGCTTCCCCAGCCACTCTGGGCGACTTCCAACCAAATATTAAAATACAGTAATACATCAAACATTAAAAGCTTCCCTAAACAGGGCTGCCTTCAGATGTCTTCTAAAAGTTTGGTAGTTGTTGTTCTCTTTGACATCTGGTGGGAGGGCGTTCCACAGGGAGGCCTCCACTACCTAGAAGGCCCTCTGCCTGGTTCCCTGTAACTTGGCTTCTTGCAGTGATGGAATCACCAGAAGGCCCTCGGCACTGGACCTCAGGGTAGAATGATGGGGGTGGAGACGCTCCTTCAGATATACTGGACTGAGGCCATTTAGGGCTTTAAAGGTCAGCACCAACACTTTGAATTGTGCTTGGAAACATACTTTTCTCTATCCACTTTTCCCACACTAGGCATAATTGCATACATGTCTCCTCTTAGTCACCTTTTATCTGAACTGAAAAGCCCCAAATGTTGTCCTGGGGGACTTGCTCCTCCCACTTGATCGTTTTGGTCGCCCTTTTCTGAACCTTTTCCAGCTCTGCAATATCACTTTCCAGGTGAAATGACTGAACTGTACACATTATTCCAAGTGCAGTCTCACCATAGATTTGTATAATTGCTTCACAGAACTGGCATTTGCCTTTTCTATTGCTTTCCTAATGTTCCCTAGCACAGGATTTGCCTTTTTCACAGCTGCTGCATGCTGGGTCAGCATCTCCATCAAGCTATCCACGCTGACCCCAAGGTCTTGTAGCTCTAGTATATGTCAATAGAACACATACCATTTAGGCAGCAAACCTGCATTGGAACTCTCATGGGACTAAGGGCCAAGTAGACATTTATTTATTTATAAGATCTATGTCCCACCCTTCACCTCAAACGATCTCAGGGCAGGTCACAACAAATTAAAATACAGTAAACCAATAGGATACAGTTAAAACCATCCATTCCGCTGCCTAGATTAATTGCATGATTGCAATTCACATGTCTAGCTTCTAAATTTTAAATAGCAGCTGCAGTGCAAGAGATCCAAGACACACAAGGAGTTTAACCCTTTCTTCCCCACACTTTGGTCCTTATGAAAGTCACCCTACTACCAAAGCTGCTATTCACTCCAGAGTGTAAATTTCCATTTGCACCAATGGGAGTTGCTCCTCCATGCCAAATCACTTTGGGTTTTTATTATTATTGGGATCTCAGCATGAGGAAGAGGGTTAATCCCCTCCTCCCTGATGTCCCAATGCTGATCAGGCAATCCAAGGGGGATTTTTAATATTAAAAATGCAACACATTAATTACGGTCATGCCAATGAATGCCATTTCTAGTTTGGTTCTTTGTTGTTCAGTTACGTGACTCACAATGACTTAACTTTGGGAGCTGAGGAAGGTATGGATATGGGATTACTAATGTATTTTGCCACTACCTAGATTTACAGAGAGAATCCTGTCTTTGGGGATCAAGGCTATTTCAAGTTGCAGTGGTATGAAGTGACGTAATTAGATTTTTTGCAAATATTTTGTTTTCAACAGCATCCAGAGCAGAGTGGAATTGAGAAAGGCCTTGAAATGCCACACCTTCAAGTGGTACCTGGAAAATGTTTATCCTGAACTGAGGTACTAGCAAATTTTGAAATATAGTATGTGCTACTATATTGTGAAATGTCACAAATTTTCCTTTTCCTCAAATGAAAATCGGCTCAAGGCTGCAATCCTATGCACATTTTCCTGCAAGGAAACTGTTGAGCACAGAGTGGCATACAATATTTCTGAGTAAACATGGATAGAATTACTCTGCCTATCCACCCCCCCCCCAAAAGCTAAATTACCAAGAGGTGACTTTTCCTCTGAACCAGGAATGGGGAACCTTTTCTCTTCCCTCCCCACTGGCTCAAATGTTCTGTTCAAAGTTGAGGGTCATATCTGGTGCACCATAGACATTTGGTTTGGCCCTGCCTTCTGCTGGC
Organism: Podarcis pityusensis; assembly: GCF_964106645.2. Classification (NCBI taxonomy): domain Eukaryota; kingdom Metazoa; phylum Chordata; class Lepidosauria; order Squamata; family Lacertidae; genus Podarcis; species Podarcis pityusensis. Next base: position 90,731,088 of record NC_138026.1, on the reverse strand, counting down.
ATGTGGCTCCCAGAACATTGCCAGCAAAGGTACACACAGTCTTTGTGCTGAAAAGTGCTGTTCATGATTATTGTGGGCCGCCGCTAGACAAAAACTGATAAACCCTTTTTTGTAGTAAACTTTTATTAAATTTTCAAAAGTTTGACATATATACATCAATACATAATAAGTTTATTTTTTCTTGACTTCCTGCCCAATTTTCCAGTGTTTTAATTTTCCCCCTCGGCTGTACAATACCTTCTATTTCTTATACCAAAACATCAATATTGTATTTTCTAATTCCTTCTGTTGCTCATATTTTAAACCCTGCTCATGAATTCTTCACACTATAATATTTCCCTAAATAGTCTGATAACGGCTTCCATTCTTCCAGAAAGCCATCGTTATTTGATCTCTTATTTTGGCTGTTAGTTTTGCCATTACTACATAGTCCATTATCTTACTTACCCATTCTTTTTTGGTGGGAACTTCTTCCTTCCATTTTTACGGGCAGAGCAACCTTGCCAAAAACTGATGACCCTTATCCTTCCCTCAGAATTCCTGAGGAATCTCTCTACCAGACTGGGATGATTCGACAGAGACAGAGATGCCTGGAGACTCAGAAGTCAGAAGCCCAGGAGTTTCCAGTTGTGATCTTAAACCCCTGCATCACCAGCAAAGGTGCAGCAATGGTGGCTCAGGTGAGGTCTATAGGGCCTGTTTGGAATTTAAGGAGTATTCAGTGCCCTTATCCTAACAGCAATCCTTTGGGCGTGATCCCATTTTAAAGATGGCACTGTGAAACTAAGAATAAGATGGTGGCTCACCCAGAACCACAGAACATGCTCATGAATAATGTGGGGGGGGGGGGATTTGATTTGCAAAACCTCTCAGTTGCTTTTCTGTCCAAAGGCACTCAAGTTAAAATTGGGGGGAAAGTGATACAAAACAAAGGAGACATCTGCATATGAAGACAACAAACAAGGAAATTAAAGCTAGTGTTTTTTCTAAAAAGAAGTTCCAGATTTAAATGCCTTCTTTTCCTTACACTTAGCAGTGAGGTTTTCCTTCTGAAATTGAAATAATAGTGAGTAGGCATAGATGAATCTGTCAATTTTGACTCTTTCAGTTTCTCAGTTTTCTATTCTTAAATTTAGTTCTCCGCATTTGCATGGAAATCTGTGGTTAATCCTCATGGAAATTCATCAACATTTTGGCACAAATCCCCCCCCCCCCAAAAAAACCAACATTTTTTGTATGCAGCTTTGACTAATGTACAAGCAATTTCCCCAATAAGTTGCATTTTTATGAACTTTAGTTATTGCCTACTGGGCTGCATCTTCCAAAGGAAAGTGGCCATATATAATGCTGGCCTGCTAAATGAGGTATTTACAATTGAGCTCTCTCCAGGTTGTCTGCTCTCTGAACAAACATAATTGGTGCCATGTGGTCAAGCAAGTCCATGAATTAAGTTGTCTTCCAGCCAAAGATCACTCGTCTTACTGCCAGAGCCAAAGAGAACACAAAAGGGATGGAATGCAAGTCCTTCTGTGATATATTTCAGAATGCAGGCTAGTGCTTTCCTGTATCCTAAACTCCCTATCCACAGAAAACTAGCATATGAGGTTCTACATAGCATTTCCCCCTAGATGCTGCTTTTATGGGTGCAGGGATGTTGTTTTTTTATACTGGAGAACATTCATACAATTAATCGCTTACCTGCGTTTTGAAATGATGCATTCTCAGGAGTCACCATGAGTTCCTTCATTTTCCTCCCTATTCTGCATTCATGTGACAAAATGGTCACGCGAAAGGGCCCCCCACAGCGTAAGTCAGCAAGCTGTCATTCTGCCCCCCCAAAAAAACTTCCAATTTGTTCCTAGTATTTTTAAGATGTCACTTTTTAACACCTCAAGGTTCTTTCATAGGGGCCTTTATATCACACTAAAAATGTGCAAAAAAATTGCTGTGCGATTGCTCTTCCACCTCAAAATCGGAACTGGTGCCAGTTTTTTGCCAACTTATCCAAACAGCAGATTTGGTTGACATAGATGGGGAAAATAGACTCATGGTTACTCCCAATGTCCCTGGTATCAAAGTTGCAAGACCGCAGGCCTCCCATGAAACAAGCCTGATACGAAGCACACTCCTGAACCAAGCTGAGCCCATCCGTACTCAGAATGCAAGCTACGTTGACACATAATTCTTCTTCAAGGATCAGAGGAAGAAAATGAGAATTATAATTTTCCTCCCATCTTTCAGAACTATTTACTCCTTTCCGTCGCTCAAAAAATGTGCCGAATTGAAATGATATATTTAAGTTCATCCTCTGCATTCATTCAATATTAAATTGCCTATTAAAGTAGAAGCGGCTTAATGAGGCTGACCTCATTTCCCCTCTTCTCAATCACTAAAAGGAAAAATATTCAGTGTCAATCAGTGAGTATTCTCTGAACTAGATTAAGAATTAGGTGCTGTTTGTGACAACAAAAAAAGGTGTTCTCTTCTCTCCATGTTCTGGTTAGCATTTTAAACGCATAAGCGGATAGTTAAATAGAAGGGAGGGAGAGCTGTTATACATTAAAGTCCTACCTCAACGCCCCTCAGTAAACACCAGTATGGGCACTGCAACGCTTCTGAAAGCTGCACTGGCTTTGGCTTTGATGTCTCTCCAGGGACAGTAAGTTCCACTATCAGCAGGAAACTAAGAATGTCTTTTTAATTTGCTCCTCGTTCTGTTGCCAGAGACATGGAGGTATAACATGCTGTGGGAATTCTCAAAGCTCCTTGTGGATTGTTTGGGGACCTGCTGTCCCCCCCCCCCCCACATCTGCTCCATCTATAAGTGGGGAGCCATGGACTCACAGATCATGTATTCTAGATGATAATGCCCAAGATCACTTGCCTTGTATTTTCTCTCCATAAGATGCACCTGACCATAAGACGCACCTAGTTTTTAGAGGAGGAAAACGAGAGAGAAAATATTCTGAATCAAATGTTGTACTAAACTATTAAATAAACTACCGGTATATCAGAATAATATTTCAACCATGTAAAGTGAAGAGCAGTCAACAGTGGCATTAAGAACCATCATCACTGTCTTTAACAAATGAAGAGAGTTTATCCCCTAGTAAGGGGGGGCAGGCAATGGAAATATATGAGCTTCCTACACTGAGTCCCTTAGATCTAAGGACTCTATGGTTTGGCCCTATACAATTATTTTAATAAAGCCAAAATAAGTGGGACTTTCTTCCTTTTTGTTCATTGCAGAGAGCTCTGGGGGCTTTCATTTGAGGGAGGAATGAGGGAGGGATCTGATTCAGTTCCCATTTAAAGTCAAACCTACCTAATTCACACCCTCGTATACAACACAAAGACCAAGCCACAGCTGCCCTTCAAATTTCACACTTCTGCAAAGGAAGGCACTACTGTCCCGGCAAGACCAGTGGCAGAGGGAGGGTCTTGTGTGGCGGCACGTCGCTTGTGGGGACATGGCATGTCGCCCAAGCGAGCATCCCAAGGGGGTGGCACGTGCGGCCGAGCGCGAGGGCGGAGGGATTACATGGCTCCCACTGTGCTTGCTTTACACCCATGTAAGCGGCTCCTGTCCCTCTTTGCTGCTTTAAAGCGAGCTGTGGAGGAGGGACAGATGGGAACCATGGCTCCACTTTATTCCCTCCTCCTTGGCTCACTTTAAAGCAGCAAAGCAGGATAGGAGCCACTTCATAAGAGGTGCAGACATTTCCCCTTACTTTTTAGGAGGAGAAAAGGGCGTCTTATGGAGCAAAAAATACGGTATGTATTGATTTGTGCATCTGGTTTTGCTGCCGCAGATGCACCATTGCGTTTCTTCTCTCTGCACTCCTCCCAACAGCCATTCCTTCTCTGGTCACTGCTATGGATGCACGACCTCACTGCCTGTCTCCAGACACTGTGATCATCTGCAAGGGATTCCTACATGGCGGGGTTGATGTTGCTAAGCTTCATGTCAAGTCTCCAGACCTCTTTGTAATGCAGAGTTGGTCTGTCAAAGGGCCTTGGGCAATAGTGAACCGCCCTCAGACCTCAGGGTATAGGGTGGTATATAAATTCTAATAATAATAATAATAATGCTCTCAAATTGTTGTCCTACCACCCTGCCCATTACCTGGTGTTCAGCTTCTGAATCTGAAGGCGCCACATAGCCTGACACTGGAGAGACCTGTCAGGAATAAGCATGGACCGGTGGTATCAAATAGTATGGGAGACAACCTTATTAGAAAAAGTAACCAATAAACTGAAACTGGCATGGGGACAAATGGAAGAAGACGCCTTCACCCCTGTATGGTTCCCCTTTATCACATACACAGCCAAACAAGACAACGACAAGATCCGCCAACAGCTTACAAATCAATCTGGCTAACCTGATCCAAACACACACACACACACCCCACTCACACACAAAAACAAATCTCACTACAGCCAACCAAAGGCAACCAACCACACCCTGGGTCACCCCCAACCTCTCTCACCACCAAGGAAATAAAACAGAAGAATAGTAAGAGAACCCACACAAGTGGCACTGACACAAAACCCCACACATACACTAAGTAGAAGAATAGAAGCATTGCCTCCCAACCCCACCCCACTCACTATTCCCCCCTCTGTAGAAAACACAACTTGAAAAAGAGACAATGCACGTATTTTTGTAAACTAAGAAATCTTTAATGAAAACATATTTAAAAAATAATAATAACTAGGCACCACATGGGAAGCTGCCTTGTTCTGAGTCAGACCATCGAGGTCAATATTTTCTACCCTGACTGGTAGCCAGTCTTGAACCGGGAACCTTCTGCATGAAAAGCAAGTTCCCTACCAGTGAACTGCAGCCCTTTCTCCACGGCTAGTAGCTGTTGATACAGCGGGCCTCACTGTGATCCTCTATGTATAATTTGCCTTATGCACCTTCGCAAGCCATCTAAACCAATGGCTATCACCCTCTCCTGGCAAAAAGGTTGCATTGAACAACTTCCAAGTTCTAGTAGTATACGGAACAGAGTAACTTCCCCACACTGTGCATAATTTTGTAAACCTCTGCCATGTTCTCCCTTGACTTATATTCCCTCCCCCCTCCTGCTTTTTAATAAAGGAATAATTGCCTCGCTGCAAGTGGTCCACAAACCCCCTCCTTCCACTCCTGGGCAGAAGGACCAGGAGGGCAGGACTCCCCAAATGCAGAGAGCTAAGTTACTCTTCAAAGGGTGTGTGGGGGGATTATTAAACTATTAAGTCCAGAGTCTAAAATTATCTAACTGTACCACTGATCATGGCACCAAGCACGCTGCCTCTGCAATGATGCTGCAAGTCAGACACTTGGCATTATCTGGTCTTGTTTATGTCTCATTTGCTGAAGGGATTGATTGATTTAGCACTTCACTGGAGAAATGCATCTGAGGGTAAATAATTGATCGTAATTTTGCCCTGGTTTTGTCTAATGAAGATGTCACCGTTTGGCTGGTGCATTGGCTTTCTGTTAGAAAGAGAGCATCAGTTGATATTAAACTTTGCAGTAACCTTCTTGGAATGGATTTCTGACTCTGGGATTCATTTAATAAACCCATTAATCATTAGCTGTTCCAAGAAACCTGACAAGCTTTAGAAAAGAAATCAGAAGCCTCTTAGGCCTGGATACACTTGAGCACATCGTCAACAGCAGCAGTACAGAAATGACTCTGTATTCAGAGAGAAGCCGTCAGTCTCCTGTAGGAACAGAGAAACAGACAGAAGGATGGCAATCTCCCCCCCCTTCCTGTTGTGCCCCACTGTCTGCCTCTCAAAATATCAATCACCGAGTGAATCACCAACATCCTAGTTAGTTAATGCATTATTTTTGTCCTGATCTTGTTGAAAAATTCAGCCAGATGCTCTGATCTGTCAGCTCTCTCCCCAGAGGATTCGCAGAACTTTGTCATAGTGAGCATCTCGACCAAGACAAAAACAATTGTTTCAGCCTCCTCTAGTGCACCTACGGCAAAGTGCTAAGATTTATTGTCCACCCTGGGGACAAAGCTGGTCAAATAAAAATGTCCACTCAAGGTGCTGCAAGAGCCCACAGTATTCTTTAAAGCCCGTTGAGAATGATAAAGATTGCCCCTTCCAAGATGCTCTCTTCCTACTTTACTGACTGGGAGGGGCTGACATTCTGTCCCTTAATTTATCTAATCTACTACTGGCTGAAGTACATTAGATTAAGGTAGTCATACATTACAAGCCTGTGCTTCTCACTTTGAGAATTCTTATGGAGTCTTGTCTCTAATATGATTGTTAGGGGAGGGGTAGTTCCTCTGGTAGGGGACACATTGTGCTCCTTCCACAGTAGTTTGTACATCTTTTGTGCCCACCCTGCACACAGCTCTCACCTGTGGTTACTAGAAGCTGTCAGCATGCAACAGCGACTCACACTGGGAACAGCTTTGACCGGCCAGCTCAACCAGGTGAGGGTAGCCAATGGGTGAGTTAGGGACATCCCCTGCAAGCAAAGATGCTCCAGTGGATTGATTGGACAAGACCAATAGTGGATCCAATGGTCAAGAAGATGGTTTCTGCATGTGCTACAGAGGGAAATGAGGAGCATATGGGATTTGTCAAGCTGGGAAGGTAGCCCATCTAGGGAAGAAAAACTCTGATCCTAAGCTTCCAATGCTTTGTGGAACAGCTTTGTGAGAAGAAAAGGCTAAGGAGTCAACCCTACACAAATCTGGCGTGGCGTCCCTAAGGCAGTTGGGTGGTGCCTCGTATGCTGTAAAGGTGGTGTGTCCCCTTCGCAGTGACACTCCAGCACAGTCAGCTTGGTATTTACAGTATTTATTACATATGTACAAGAAACAGCTACAGTTCAGAATTATGTGTCCAAACCTGTTGAGTCAGATTCAGGGAGTGGCTTCCTTCGATTCCCACGAGACGTCTTTGATTCTTATGTTTCATTTCCCTCCTTGTCTGTGCTGATGTGAAAGCCCCCTCCCTTCCAGAGTCTGAGCTCCCTTCCCGAGCCTCTGGGCAGCAACCCAGAGCCCTTCCTCCTCCTGGCTAATCTCTGCCCTCTTTTCCGCTTCCTCTGTCTCTGGGTGGTTGAAGGGCTCCACAGCATCCCCGAGCCCCTGCGCCACCTCTTCTGTCACTTGCTCCTCCGGATTCTCCCTGACATACGCCTCCTTCCATCAACTCCTGCAGCCAAGCTGGTGCCAAACATATTGCTCTGCTTTCCTTTGGACCACATCAGAGAGGCCAAGAGAGGGGTCTTGTCATCTGGGCAACTCAGGATGTCCATACACACTGCTCAGGATTGTGCCCTGGGCAGTGCTATTTCTCTAGAAAAAGAGGTGGTGGAACTCACCATGAACACCTCCCTCGTTCTCTTAGAATGGCAATAGTGCCCACCTGAGAGGTGCCAGAACCAAGTTCCAGTGAGTTCCAGCTGAAAAAAAGCCCTGGCCCTGGGGATGTCACTTCGATGCTGCTAACACAGCGGTTTGACTTCACCCCGGAGGTGCACTCCATTGTCTATCAAGACATGTTAGTTTACTCCAGTTCCCATCAGCCGCAGCCAGCATCACCCATGGTCTGGGATGATGAGAGTTGCAACCCAGCAGCAGCTGTGGGGCACCATACTGGCTACCCCTTTTCTACTAGGTCCACTGAGGCTTTGATTCCTTGACTTGGAATGGTACTAACCAGGAAACTAGCAGTGCTTTTCTTGGGGGACGGAGTCCAACATATTTGCTTTAAATTGTGGAGGCTGGAGATTGGGCCACCCTCAGAAGATGGCACTCACAATGATGGCCATATCTCAACAAGAAACTCCCCGCAACATTGCAGCTCCTCTGGATGCATCTGCACTTTTCCACTCTCAAATTCAGGATCTCTCTCTCATGCTCTATGAAGCTATGTTGATAAGAGGGCAAATTATGCAAACAGAAATGGTTCCCACTAAACTCTGGGTCAGACTAGATGGAATGCAAGATGCTTAAAGGCATCCCATTACCTGTCCCATATAAACAGATGGATGTCACTGACTCCTATGGGGAAAACTTAAATGTGGTTCTTAAATCCTTAGCTATAATATGGACTAAACCTGAACCCAACCCTTGCCATTGCATGATCCAACCTCCACAGATGGAGCCCTTGCAGAGTGCAGATGTATTCAATACATCTTTGTGAAAACAGGAGAATTTTGCATTTATAATATTTATATTTTTAGCCCATCCTATGCAAATACATTCCAACTATCCCCAGCCCTGGGTTTTTTAAATGCTTTGTTGAATGAATGCATCTTATTCCCAAAAATGGTTTTTCACAGGCATATTTTCAGTGGACTTTGGAGTCTTCTTCACGTGTTCTTTAATGCACCAGTTTAGTTTTGTGCCAAAAATCTGCCCTGCCAAGTTTTCTTCCTCTGTGAAAGAGGCTTCCACTTTTCGACCTCATTTTCAGGACTCTTTGGGGGTTTTGAGCTTTATCTTTGTGAGGTAGCCAAGACTGGTGTGTGCATTTTTCTTTCCAGTAAGCATTTCTTCAGCTCTCTGCAGCCTCCCCAGCTGCCCACACTTCCTGACCTGAAAAACCCTATAGGAACAACTGCCTCATAATGTCTTCCCCTGGGCTTTAATTGGAGCATGAGCACCTGGGAAGGCTGCAGACCACATGCCATCAGCGAGATGATTTGCAGCATGAAAGGACACTTGTGGGTACCCCTCAGCCACTTCAAAAGCAAGGTAAAGACGACAACAACACACAAAAACCCCTGCACCCCAGCCATGATAATTTCTCTGGATTTTTCTCCCCCCAGTGATATTTTCCAAAATGCAGTTTACCTTCTCATTAATTGGTGGAGATTTGGCCAAGAAAGACAGAAGCAAGCAGTGAAGCAGCAAAGGCAGTTGCACCTTGTCAAGAGACAAGGCAGATCTTTGCGAAATGTGTTGAAAGGCTGTACGTGGTGCAAAAGGCTACTGAGAAAATGTAGTGAGGGCTGTGTGGGGAGGGTGCTGGCTTCAAACAGTGACTCACTTCATATGCTACCCATTTCCCCCCTCAAAAAAAAAAAAAAAAAAGAAAAGAAAAGAAAAGAAGAAAAGAAAAGAAAAGAAAGAAGCTACATTAACGCTGTTGGAGACCGGGGACAATTTTTCAAGGCTTTAACATCATTCAAGGTGACACCTGTCACTGCTCCTCAGCATCATAATGAATTCAAGAAATAAATTTAAAGTATCATCTTTGGCTGACTTTTGCACGGCTGCCTTCGGATGGCGATGCAGCCTCCCCCTCCCCTGCCATTTAATCAGATGGAAACCAGATGGCGGCCCCAGATAAAAATATGGAAATGTTAAAGGAAAGGGGGGGAGAGCAGACGCCTGCACTATGCCCTTGTTTCACCCTTCCTCTGTTTCTTCCACTGTTGTCTTGAGAGATGCAAGGTAGAAACCTGTTTGTTACCACGATTCATCCTGGGCTCCAGAAACAAAACAAACTAACCCATTTCACGTTTCCTATGGCTGGTTCACACAACCAGTTCTGGAGTTTGTTTGTTTGTTTTAAAAAGTGTTTGGGACAGGAAGATGGAATATCTGCCTGAATTTATTCTACAGAAATGAAGTCAATATTAAGTGCTTGGCCTTGCACACAGATCCCAAGTCATTGTGCCACTCTTTCGCAAGTGTTTACAGTGGTGTAGCACATAACCCCTAATGACAATGCCCAATGGCTTCCTGTAGTTATTAAATAGCACCAGAGATAAAATAGTCCCCTCTGGCACCCCATAACATAGCTGACAGGAGGCCGAAAGTCAGTGTCCCAATACAGTACTAATCTCTAGACCCAACCCTACAGGTAGGATTGGAACCACTGAAATACAGTGCCCCAAGTTCCCCATTCCCCAGAGCCAGTCAAGGAAGATACCATGGTCAATGATTTCAAATGCTAATGAGAGATCAAGAAGCAGGAGCAAGACAGCACTACATCTGTCCCACAAAGGTCATCCATCAGGGTAACTAAGGCTGACTCAGTTACGTGGGGGAACAATAGCCAGAGTTGTGTGTGAGAGCTGGAAGCTACAGACGGAGACATGCCTTGCTCCATGCTGGATTGAAATCTATGACTAACAAAGGAGCTAGATCTTTTGGGGTGTTAATGCTGTGAGGCCCTCCATCCTATGCTCAGGTTGCATATCTGTGTAAAGAAAACCATATATCCTAAAGACACTGCAGTCTCCACTGACATTCATTCCAAGGAAACTGAACTCTGGACAAAGTGTTTGGAACCCCTGGAGAGTCTCACCACTCAGAGAATGGGGTAGCATGTAACAGTTTTCTCCTTTGTTTCAGGAATGGACATATACATACAACCAGCAAGTCCGCTTCCAGAAGCTGTGCTTATCAATACAAACCCTCTTTCCAGGTTCACAGGTGGTACTCTTACCTTGCAAAGAAGGGGATGGCAAGCAGGTGAGGCCATTTCCCCCTCAAAAAGACTGAAAGCTTTCTCTCTTCCAGCGTACTTTACTAGCAGTGATATGAAGTGTTTTTCTCAAATCATCCTACAAAAGTGTCTTGTATAGGAAAGTCAGCCCCCCAAAATAATCCATTCACCCTATTGTCTAGACAACCTAACTGTGGCAAAGGAACACAATGCCTGTGAAAGGAGCACGTGGTGATTGAGACCTGCTCACCAGGAAATTATCCGAAATCATTTGGTCTTGCCTGTTAGAGGCCAGCTAAAGCAAGTCTGGAGTCTTGGAGCAAATGAATTGGTGAGACTACCCAAAACCAAATCGAGGGGCCAAATATTGGCCATATAGACATGTTGAGATATGAACTGGATGTGTGGAATCAAGGAGCAATTGATATATCTTTATAAAATTATGCATGGCATGGAGAACGTAGATAGAGAAAAGTCTTTCTGCCTCTCTCATAACACTAGAACTCATTGACACACAATGAAGTTGAATGTTGGAAGAGTCTGGACTGATAAAATAAACTTTGGATCTCCCTCAGGAGGCAGTGATAGCCACAAACTTTGATTGCTTTAAAAGAGGATTGGACAAGTTCATGGAGATAAGGCTGTCAATGGCAACTAGCCATGATGGTTATGCTCTAGGTTATGCTGGAAACCACAGGGTGGAGTATTCACAGTAGACCCAGGGAAATTGATGAGCATAACTAAGTTATGTCCATTACTTTCAATAGGTCTAACCTAACTTAGGTATAACCTAGCTGAATATCAGCCATATAGCTGATGCACAACAGTTGTGGAAACCAAAAATAGATAGAGGGAGTGCTAGCCATTATTATTATTACTTCACAGAGCATAGATAAGTGTTTTTCCAGATGTTGGTTTCCTGCTTGGCAGGGGGTTGGACTCGATGGCCCTTGTGGTCTCTTCCAACTCTATGATTCTATGATTCTACAGCCCCTCCTAACTCCTAACCATTGGCTAAAGTAGCTGGGGATGATGGGAGCTGTAGTCCAACAGCATCTGAGAACCCAGCATTGAGGAACACTGCCATAGATAGATCTTAACTACTGTAGCTCAGTGGGGGCAAGGGATGCTGAATTTAATCTTTTTGCCTTTCTCCTTTCTCTTCCAAAAGCGATGGAACAAAGTTGGTTCTCACATTGAGCACATGGCCACACGTTACTGCCTGGACACCGAAATGGTGGGGGACACCAACGAGAACATGAGGGAGGTCGTCATTAACCCTTGTGAGAGCACTGCAATGAGCCAGCGATGGGAGATGGTGATGTCCTGACCACATCTGTCGACAACGCTAGCAAGCTCAGCCAAGAGGACCTTTGTTGAGAACAGCCAAGGCTGCTGTCCAAGCTTGGGGGTGGGGTGGGGCTTGCCTTCTAGCGTGGGGCAAAAGCCAAAGAATAAGGACATACAGCTGTGCCTAGGTTGAAGAAAGCACACAAGTGCTGGCTCTGAGAGCCGTAGCAGAAATTCAAGCCAGGTGGGACTACACATTCATACAGATAAGAACACAACTGCTTAATCTGGAAACAATGTTCAATGACCCTCATCTGTTAGTTGTAGCAGAAGTCGCTCTTCTCATTTTTGAGAAGGGAACCTGCTGAAATCAGTAAATGCAGTAATTGATTGTCCTCATTGATAAGGTGGTGGGAAAGCCTTGGGAAATAATAAGTGGGAGAGCAGCTTCTAGCAGCTGACGGGCAGGGAGGAGGAAAACCAGGCCTTATGGGAGCAGAGAAATGGATATGCTGGGATACAGCAGAAAAGGCTAACTAATCTTGCACTTTTGATTGATGTAACTGAGCACAACTTTGGAAGCGTGCTGGAGTAAGCTATATTGCACATTATAATTTGTATTTGATTCATGCACTTGTTGTGTGCTAGATACTGTATATGCCTGGAGTGAGAAAGTGTGTGTGTGTGTGTGTGTAGGGGTGTTGGAGAGAGAGAGAGAGAGAGAGAGAGAGAGAGAGAGAGAGAGAGAGAGAGAGATGGATGATATCTGGGAGCTGAGGTCAAATCTAATATGTGTGTAGAAGAGAGGAACTGTTTACACTACTCTGTTGCTGCACAAGGCTTACTCAAGGGTTTGGGTAGACCAAGAAACCACCAGTTTCTCCCTTCACTGGCAACAGCTGGAGAGAGAGATGGTGCATTCTTACATTGCACAGGGTCTCACATGCAGCATGTAACTGGTTCCCCGTATTCACACACTCCTGTGGGAGAGCACAATCCTAGACTGCACATGGGACAGGATGAGGCATAAAAGAGATGCCCTCTGCCTCCAATCTCCCCATTTGCTCCGTATGCATTTAGTGGTTCTCTTTGACAGCTTCTGAGCTTTGGAAAGTGGCCTGCTTTGCCAAGCTATAGCATTGGCTGTTCTGCTTTCCTGTTAAATCCTACATCATGCAACTACTATGCCACTGAGACCAAACACTTGTGGTGACGGTGGCTGTTTCTCAGAGCCTTGAGGAGGACAAGAGAAATCTAGCATTACCTGTGGGCACAGTATGTGATATTGTATCGCCCCACTGTGGTCTCTATTCTTTTGTTGAAAATCAACCAAGCCCTGCAAAAGTGTTGGTCTAGAGACCATACTGGGGCTAAAATGGTTGGGGGAATTTACTATAGTTCACCCATGCACAAGCCATGATAGCCACAGATTCTAGAGTGACTGGACTGGAGTATGGGTTTGAACAGTCTGGATTAGGTGAGCAACACTCGAAGTCCTTATTGAAATGCAGAGTTGGACCTCTGGACAACAAACCTGTATTCACAGACCAGTTATGAATTGGATTCTCATCACTACTGGCAATGCTTCGACTCTGAACAGTAGGATCCATCTTATATGCGTATAGTAAGAGACTTGAGTCATGCTTCTGTATGAGAGAGCTGTTTAACGCTGTACTTTTTCCCATCTCAGGGGGTCTTGGATGAGCCTAAAATCACCTGCTGGTCCTCTGTAATTGTAATTTGTCTCTCCACTGTTTAAAAACCTTGGAATAGGGGAAATTTTCACATGCATCATAAAAGTAATATTTTGCTACTGGAAGACCAACGTCTCGTGTTTTTTCTCTAATGAAAATGCAATAGCTCGTGCAGGTGTCTTGCACTGGTAAAAGGGAGAAGAGTGTGCAGCTCTTCTTCAGATACTTTTCTGCAACTTCACTTATAATGAGCAGCCTTGCCATCCTCTAGCACTGTTCTGTGCCCCCTCCCCCAAATCTCAGAAATGGTGGTGTGAAACAGCTTTTTGGAACACCACGAAGATGCTTTAGATGCTGGCTGTTTTATTTTATTTAAGAGTAGCAATTTTTTGCACAAAAACAGCTAGTTAAACATGACCAGCAGGTGTTATGTTTACGACATACATATTATGTAAATCACACACATCTAAATATTCATGTTAGCGCCGGCCTTCTGGCTTCAAATATATTTCTGACAGGATCCTTGGTACAGTTCGGGCTCCTGAAACAAGCCATCCACAAACTTTAACGGAAGGGTAAAGGCTAATGCTACCTTTAAAGAGAGCTTGGGTAGATAAATTACTTTAATGATATAGGCTTCAGACGGAATGCAGTTTTGCCGAAGGGAAATGCGCTTGGAATTATGGACCCAAAGCATATGTGAACAAATGAGGGGGATAGTAGAAGGGGAAAAAACACAACACAACTCATATGTTGCAATGTCTCACTATATATATATATATATATATATATATATATAAAATTATAATTTAGGGCAAGACTTCAGAACTGAAATAGACTTTACAGAATTATTAATGCTGACATTCTTCACTATTTCTAAGGCTCAAGGTGAATTACAATTACATTTTCAAAAAATCGATCAGTTTAAATTAAATAACATTGTATTTATCATCTGAATCTTCTGCCCATCCTCTAAGGAAATCCTCAAGGAAATGGCAATGGGCTTATTCATCCATTCATCCATCTATCTACTTACCCCAGGGGTGGGGATCCTTTCACTGCCAAGGACCACATTCTGTTATAGACACCTAGGTACCACAGGCCCGTGGTGGGCATGGCCAGAGGCAAAACTGGGTGGAACAAGTGTAGCTTCTACAATGTACACACACACATCCCTATCTTTCCTCCATCTAGACAACCAAGAAGAATTTCAAGGGCACATTCCAGTCCGGCAAAAGTACTCAGGGGAGGTGAGAGTCAAAACAGTTAGGTAGAGAGGCCTTGAAGTCCACAATTGGCCCCTGGCCTTGAGGTTTCCCACCCCTGCCTTACAACACCCCTGGGTGGTCAGGTAAGCTGAAAGAGACCAGCTGAAGGTCTCTCAGTGAGATTCGGGGCAGGGGATGAGTGCATGGGAAAGGCTGAACATGAGATAATTTGACTCCCTGATGCGAATCACCCTCCAGGTATGTCAGCCTCCTGGTCCCTTCCATCCCAGCCAGCACATATAGCAGAAATGCGGGGAAGGGAGAGAACCATATTTCTTTAGAACGGCCTTTGTTTCACGCAAATTCAAGAGATATTGACACACTCTGGGTGGGAAGGAAATATTGAGGTGTGGAAGCATTATGTGACATATTATACGTTGAAACATGAATAGCTTCTAAACAGAAACTTACATTTCCTTTAAACATCCCTGTGGTGGCCATCACCAGAGAAAAACAAGCTACTTAGTCAGGATAATATCCATTTGGGAGCCTGCACTAAGAATGGCCAGCATGATTTGTGGCTGTTTATTATATGTACACTCAAAGCGAAACCTTGATCCGAACGCCTGCTTTATGCATTCCTTCTATGCGGAGGCCGTACATCCCAGCCACTTACCACATTTGCAATGGATCTTTAGCTTGAAAGATCAAAGCCATTGTAACCCAAAATTGATTTTCCTCTACAAGAGTCGTCCGAAGCAAAAACCAATTTGGCTTGTATAAAGTGCATTCAGCGGGAGGAGATATACCTGGTATCACCTTTTGAAGCTGTTTTTTTTGCCCTACCATGAATAACAAATGGCACAATAAGGGGGAAATTCTTACAGCCGATCTGATCTCTACCCATCCATGAGATAACACTGAAACTCGATGAGCTTATTTGCTCGAGTTCAAGACTTGGGTGTCGTATTTCATAGTCTTGTTATATAGCCAAGTGGTGTAATCCAGGGTTGTGCTGAGTGAAGAATCTCATCCTCAGACTGTGTTTAAAATCAGTCTCATAACTAATATCCATTGGTAAACTTCTCCTTTATGAATTAGCCCCGATCCTTCTGACGGTCTCATATTAATAGCCACTATGAAATCCTGCAGCCATAAATTCCATGGGCTGCATAAGTGTTTTGTGATGAACAACTGTCTTCAAAGTGCTGGATTCACTGCCATTCACTTCAGCAGATGACTCTGAGTTCTCAAGTTTGGGCTTGTAACATACTCAGAGGTTCCCTTGAATGATTGTACACCACGGATCATGAAAAGGCTGGAGAAAAATACTCTGTTCCCAGAAAAGATGTTATTTCTGGTGTATTGGGTGTACCAGACAATGGATTTTAATGAGCAGCATGTAGAACATGACTTTTATAGCCAACTTGAACTGGGGGGGGGGGGTGCGTTTAAACCTGACAACCAATCTCTTGCAAGTAGCTAGAGCTATAATTAGATTTTAAGATAATTAGATTCCCCCCCCCCCCACTCCCAACAGTCAGTAACAAAGAAAGCAAGGAATTAGAGGACTATAGTTTTAGCAGCTTTGGATAAGGATAATTTCTGACATAGCTGGTAAATATCAGTCACTTTGAGAGGTGAGAAGTTCCATGGGTAATGGGGACCTTACTCCGAGGGGTAAGGAATGCCCCACCAGCACCAAGATCCATGACTGGAGCAAGGCAGACAGTTTGGTGTAGTGGTTAGTATATTGGACTATAGTGGCCAATATTTTCTGATGGTTTTTGGAAATAAACACACCAGCAGGAGGGAAGCGGGCTTTGGATGCCTAATTCATGTTGTCTTTATAATCCTAGCTATAGTTTCAGCAGCGCTAGAAGATGAATTACCCACTCTAACCAACACACCGATCAACATGGGGTTTATTAGAACCAAGCTATCATTTAACAATGTCAGGAGCGTATTTATTATTAAGCAGAATGCTCCACAGTCTAAATGGAAAGTCATTACTTCTCCTCAGATGTTGAACAACGCTGTGTGTTTATGCAGTCAAGCAGCCAAGATGGTGCCGCAAGAACACAAATCCTGGGCCTCTCCTTTGCTAGAGTGCTGGGCTCTTATGCTAGGCTCTGTCAGAGGCAAATAAAAATTCGGCGCTACATTATTTTAAAACATAACCATATGCACAACAGTGAGCAAAGTTGTACTTTGTTTTCTAATTATTTTGGGTTTAAAATACACCAGGAATCCGTAGAGTAGAATTCCTAATTTTTAAATACACACACATAGAGGAAACAAATATAGCGATCAAAAGCACATAATAAATACAAGCCTCTCACGTTGCAAATTTTGATCCCCATTGTTTTCTGAAGGAAAATGAAGTCGTCTTCTTTGGCGATCACTCGTAGCCAAGTAAGATTGTCTTCCATGAACACAGTTTTAACAGTGAGTCTTTAAGTGACTGTGGAGACCAGTTCGGATCCACATGTCCTTCCACAGTGGGGACATAGGTTTCTGGGCGGGAGTTGATCACAGTGAGGGTTTGCCAAACGTGCCTTCCTCTTAGCATGTTTCTCCCTTTCGTCCTGAATTCGAGTGTCTTCAAAACCCATGAAACCTTTGGTAAAGGTTGTTCTCCAATTGGAGCGCTCACAGGCCAGTGTTGCCCAGTTCTGTGTTTATACTATATATTTTTAGATTTGCCTTGAGAGAATCTTTAAACCTCTTTTGTTGACCACCAGCATTGCACTTTCCATTTTTAAGTAACAACAGAAAAGACAGAGAGCCTCAGCTCCTGCTGGGGGCAAGAGAGGCCATCAATGTCCCAAAGGATGACCTGAAAGCAAGGTGTATGAAGTCCATTCCTTCGCAGTGGTCAAGTGTGTCTGTGAATGATTGACCTAACTGGGAATGTTTATAATCAGGTGTCATGAGTTTAAAGCAGATATTGTTGGACTCCAACTCCCATCAGCCTCAGCCAGCTTTTTTCACAGCTGCTGCACACTGGGTCAACGTCTTCATTGAGCTGTCCACTGTGACCCTGAGGTCTTATCGCTGGTCAGTTGCCACCAGTTCAGACCCTTTGGACAAATATGTGCATATGTGGAAAGTTATAAGATATCAGCTGGGAGCTGCAGGGCAGGCACTGACTGGAAAGGAGGCAGTTTTTCTACGCCAAAACCGTAGCAGATGCAAAGTGTATTGAAAGCAGGCTGAAGTATAACCACCCCGGTAACATCAACATGAGCACAAATCATGAATGCACAATCAAAAAGACTTCTGGAGGAGCCCCGTGTGCCATTAAGCGACACACTAGCTCAGGAAAGAGAGTGAACAAGAACGGAAATCACCACTGAACCAACAAAACATGCCACCACCATCAGTCTTCATTCCACCGAGCAGGGATGGTGCTAGCAAGTGCAAGCTCACCAGTTAGAATGGCTGAATGACCTCTGGCTGACAAGATTAATGAGCGCTCTGATTAAATGGGCAGTCGGCGCTGGCTTTTGACTCTTACATTTCCCTTCCCCGGATGATCTATGGAGCTTGGTCGTGCCATCACTCCTACCTACCTTTACAAGCAAGATGCCAGGGGATGTTTTGAATTATGGCTGGCTGGTTTTCAAGCAGTATCTGAAGGTAACACGGAGAGCTAAGGGCATTTGGCACAGCCGGAACAGCTAAAGAGAATAGTTTTTTTAAGGCAACCTTGCAGAAAGAGCCAACGCACATGGATGGGAGGCACAGCTGGTGTGTTGGCTGATCAGCAATGATCAGACCTGCAGCCCAACAACACCTGGAGGGCCACAGGTTTCCCCATCTCTCTGTGTGTGCAGTCACACAGATACACACACTATATCCCAGCAGCCAGAGGCGGAGCAAGGTGGGTGCAGTGGGGGTGGCCCACCCCGGGTGTTGTCATCCCTGAGGGGGGTGTGTGACATCAGCGCGAGCCACCCCCCCGGGATGCTCCCCGCCGCTGACGCACCCACCTGGGATGTGTGCTGCCACTATCTCCACCTCTGCCCATCCCTATGGGTGCCACACAGCACACCCTGTCCGTATGGGAACTGTGCGGCATGGTGTGCCCCACCCCTATGGGCACGGGTTCACCCCGCCCCTGGGTGCACCGCCCCAGGTGCCCAAGAGGCTGCCCAAGAGAGCCAGTGCGGTGTAGTGGTTAAGAGCGGTGGACTCGTAATCTGGGGAACCGGGTTCGTGTCTCTGCTCCTCCACATGCAGCTGCTAGGTGACCTTGGGCTAGTCACACTTCTCTGAAGTCTCTCAGCCCCACTCACCTCACAGAGTGTTTGTTGTGGGGGAGGAGGGGAAAGGAGAATGTTAGCCGCTTTGAGACTCCCTCTGGTAGTGATAAAGCAGGATATCAAATCCAAACTCTTTTCTTCTTCTTCTTCTTCTTCTTCTTCTTCTTCTTCTTCTTCTTCTTCCTCTTCCTCTTCCTCTTCCTCTTCCTCTTCCTCTTCCTCTTCCTCCACCACTGCCAGCGGCTGCCATCTTGTGGCTATCTTCCTCCACATTGCCACTTTTCTTGCACATCCTAAGCCTTGTGGCACACTTCCACTTGCCTGGCTGCTTTCCCCTGGAAGAACCCACTGTTTACAGCTGAATCCGATCAAACATCATTTTTTCTGCAGATTGATGTTTCTTCTGATTCAGTGGGTTTTCCTGGGGAAAGTGGCAGAACAAACAAAAAAACCCCTGCTTGGACTCCATACCTAAGAAGCATGGGACAAGTGGAAAACCTCTCAGACCCATGTTTTCTAGGAAGTGTGGACAAGTCCCAAGTTCCCATGAAAGATGAGTCCTGGAACAGTTACTCTACCACCATGAGGCTTGGGTGCTTTGAGCTTCCTAATGTCTCTGCACATCTGGATTGTAGGTAAGAAAGAGTTCTAGCACAGGAAGGATGGAAGAACAAAGGAAGTACAGGATCAAAGGCTACCTATGGCCACCTCATGAGAAGAGAAGACTCCCTGGAAAAGACCCTGATGTTGGGAAAGATGGCGGGCACAAGGCGAAGGGGATGACAGATGGTTGGACAGTGTTCCTGAAGCTACCAACATGAGTTTGACCAAACTGCGGGAGGCAGTGGAAGACAGGAGTGCCTGGCGTGCTCTGGTCCATGGGGTCACGAAGAGTCAGACACAACTAAACGAAAACAACAACAACTCTTTGCCTCCAGTTTATTAGCCCATTGCATCACTGCAGGAAACCAGAGGAAATATCAGCTCTCTGCCTCTCAAGGCAGTCTGTTCTACTGCTGAACAGCTTTTGCCACCAGGAAGATTCCCCCAACAGCTCAGAGCTGTCATTTCCATTCTTCGATAGCCTGGTCATTTCTTCCACTTCCTTTGGGCATTCTGAAATCAACCAACACAAGCATTGACAAGCCCCCACTCTTGTTCTCTACCCTGCAAGGTAGATCACCACTTACACTTGCGAAATCAAGACAGAAAGTCAGTGATTTGCCTAAGTACATACCAAAAATCAAAATCAAGCAATAATAAAAATTCCACTGCAGAGGTGGGACCAGGTATATCCAATTCCAGGTCTTCTAGGTGCTGGCCCACATTGGGTCTTGTTTCTCAGAGTTTCAGGGATCGTAGAATCATAGAGTTGAAAGTGACCCCTGAAGTAGCCCAACCCCTTGGACGATGCAGGATGCAACTACACCTGGCCATCCAGGATCTGCTTAAACCCCTCCAGCATAAAGGAACCCTCCACCTTCTTAGGGGTGAACAGCTCTTACCATATAGAAAGTCTGCCCAAACGTTTAAACAAAATCTACTTCACTGCACTTTTCACCCCCATTTAATTGGAGTCCTGCTTTCCGAAGCAACATACAAATGTCAGCATGGCTTCGAAGCTACGCAAGAGGGCCAGATATGTGGGTACACCAGGAGAACTGCAGCCGGATACTTTGCTCATGCTGCTCTTTTCCTGCCTGTACCCTTTGCTTATTCTCAGGGATGCTTCATAAAATTATTGCCCATAGTCCCCCCCACCCACTTGAAGTGAACAGTAGGACACCAGCCTGAACAGGCTTCCCTGAAAGATGTTCTCTTCTTGCTGTGGACTGCGACTCACATCATCTCCAGCCAGAGTGGCCAATGGCTGGAAATGACAGGAGCTGTAATCCAGAACATCTGGAAGGCACCAGCTTGGAGAAGGGAGAGAAACAGGCAGGCAGGCAGGGAGGGAGGCTGCTGTGGAGCATTCTGTGTCTCGCGATCCTATAGTGCTCTTCATTTTGTTGGCTCTACACACATGCAGTGTAAAGACGTCAGAAGCATCCATATCTTCCAGTACATATGCACCAGTTGGGAGGTGGATCCTTCATGGAGGAACATCACAGAAACAAACAAAAAGTTGGAAGGTACCCTGAGGATCATCTGGTCTAACTCCCTGAAATGCAGGAATAAGTGATTTAATCTAGGCATGCATTTCAAGCAGTTGCTTTTCTGAGCAGAAATTGCATAAAGTGTAAAGCAGCCCTCGTTTTTTCACTAAATCACAGGGAACATAGAAAACTGCTTCATACAATGGTACCTCGGGTTAAGAACTTAATTCATTCTGGAGGTCCATTCTTAACCTGAAACTGTTCTTAACCTGAAACACCACTTTAGCTAATGGGGCCTCCCGCTGCCACTGCGCGATTTCTGTTCTCATCCTGAAGCAAAGTTCTTAACCTGAGGTACTATTTCTGGGTTAGCGGAGTCTGTAACCTGAAGCGTCTGTAACCCGAGGTACCACTGTACGGAGGTCTCCACCTCTTTAGTGCGGCTTGCACTGACTGTCAGTGACTCAGACAGCGACTCTTTCCCAGCCCTACCTTGAGATGCCAGGAATTGAACCTGTGACCTCCTCTTGCAAGGCAGATGCTCTGTCCCTGAGCTACGGCCCTTGCCTGCTCTTCTCCATGTGTTTCCTTCTTATCTCTAGTAGCCTGTTTCGCTACCACCCATGAGCAATTGCTTCCACAATGCTCCCTGGCTTCCCAAGGCTGATCAGAGGCTATCTCAACAGAAGGAACTGTGGTCCAGGCATGATCGACACCTCTTGCACTGTGACAGCTTGGAGTCGAGCCATGCATAATCTTTGCATTAATTATGTCATTACAGTTTAATTGTAGCAATTACCATGCGCTTCACTTTCTCAGAAGCCATCACTGTCATTACATAGGCTTCCTGTTTAAGTAAACACGATCATTCATGTTGGAAACCCACCACTCAGCATTGGCAAGGCATTCCCAGTCCCTGGAAACAGATTCTGCCCTGCAGAATGAACACTGATGCTCCGAACAACAGGCTGCCACATTGGCCATTGCCATGCAGCCAGCCATTCATGGGTGGGCTTTTCATACAGCAGTTATTGGTCTAAGGCTTCAATTCTAAGGGAAGGGATTGCTCAGTGGTACAGCATCTGCCTTGCATGCAACAGGCCCCCGGGTTCAATCCATTGCATCTCCAGGTATGGCTGCACACATCCCTTCTCTGGAACCCTGAAGAGGTGCTGCTGGCCAATGTTGTCATTACAGAGCTAGATGGAGCAATGGTCTGATGCAGTATAAGGCAGCCCACCCCCCCAATGTCCTTATGGGATCTTTAAAAAGTTAAGGTAAAGGACCCCTGACAGTTAAGTCCAGTCTCAGATGACTCTGGGGTTGTAGCGCTCATTTCGCTTTACAGGCCGAGGGAGCTGGCGTTTGTCCGCAGACAGTTTTTCCAGGTCATGTGGCCAGCATGACTAAGCCGCTTCTGGAGAACCAGAGCAGTGCACGGAAATGCCGTTTACCTTCCCGCTGGAGTGGTACCTATTTATCTACTTGCATTTTTGGGCGTGCTTTCGAACTGCTAGGTGGGCAAGAGCTGGGACCGAACAACGGGAGCTCATCCCGTCACGGGGATTCGAACCGCCAACCTTCTGATCGGCAAGCCCAAGAGGCTCAGTGGTTTAGACCACAGCGCCACCCGCATTCTGTGTACTAGGATGTAAATCCCATGGAACTAAGCCAGGCTTCCTTTTGATTCATTTTATAAACTGTACCCCAGTCAAAGCTATCAAAATGGTGTACAATATGATAAAAGTACCATATAGTAATCATTAACTAGGGGAGAAATTAATTCGTGTCCGATGAGTTACAGCCTTGAAGGACAATGCAAGGAGAGCCATCATTTGTGTGACCCTATTAGCAGTTCATCATCAGAAATGGACCTAATTTGGACTTATAAACTAGCCTGCTTATATTGCCCATAGTCCCCCCCCAGCTCCCAGTGTCACATGCAATCTTGACAGCCATGCTTAGGGCTTTTTGACCTTGGCACCTGAAGGGTAACTGGGGTCAAGGAGATCAATTCTAAGCAATGCCATTGTCTCAAAAAGGTCTTCTCAGTAGTGGCACCCAAGCTATGGGACTCATTTCCTTCTGGAACACAGTTGGTGCTGCTTTGGGTGAGATTCTGATGCCACATAAAGACATATCTCTCTCGCCCAGATATTGCTGACCATTAGAGCCTGAGCTGGTCTGATTATTGTTGCATTTGTTCTGGGTGTTAAGAGTGGACTGTTGTCTGTTTTTCTTGTGTCATTATATGCATTGTGTTTTAACTTTCCATGTATCCTGCTATGGGATTGCTATTGCAATGAAGAGCAGGTGATAAATATTTCAAATTTTAAATAATCAGGGGAATTAGAATGTTAATTTAGCAAATGTTAGGTGGACTTTAGTTGGCACAACTGAAGAGTTAAAATTGATCATTCAAGGTACAGATTCTAAAATAAACATGCATAGAAACACATTGGAGGGGTGCTGTTGGCACAATGCTATAAAGGGAAATTATTTTAATGATTTTTCTTAAAAGTAGCCTTAAGCTTCAAGTAAACATATATGACCACTTGACCACTTAGATCTGCAGGACTGGGACTTTACAAGTTCCACAGAATGTTTATGCATTCACATTTTATCTGATCACCTCCCAGCTTAAACTACAAGAAGGAGTTATCTTTCTGATATTTATTTGTCTATGAACTCTATAAGTGGTGGGGAAAGGATAGGTGCATAGGAAAAGTTTGTGCAAACTGGATCTAGCCAGGAGGAACATTAACTGGTCATGCATTGACACCAAATAATGCCTGGAGAGCTTGTTGCTGTTAAAAGCACAGCAACAGGGAACAGGAAAAAAAGTTGGAAATACTACAGTACAATACAATAGTGAAAATTATATATATATCTGTTTTGCTAACTGTTTAAAGTGCAGTTTGAGCCCTTCCCGCATCCCATTCGGAACCCCTATTGCCATTTCTCTCTACTGCATCCATCAGGCATAAAACCACAGCATTTATCTAGCTGCGGGAGATCATTATCTGGTGGCAATCTTCTTTATACCATTGCCATTATCTCTTAAATAAGGGTCAATCATCCAGCTGCCTGGAGATGCTCTCTGTCTGCCTAGAAAGTAGCGTCGTTGATTTAAAGTCAAGGACTCTTCCTCTCATTTGCAAACATTTTTTTAATTGCGGTTTGCAGATTATGGCGCTACAAACATTTAGGCTGGAGGTTGCTTTCTGCTGGCAATTGTCCCGCTGAGAATTCTTCTTATTACAATTGTCGAATTCATTAGAAGCGTGCTTGCATAAACACACATTCAGTCAACATCGCTGCCAATCAACCGTTTGTCCTGATGATGTCACTGCGGTTCGACAGACGGCATTTCAGAGCATTGTCGTGCACTGCGGGGAAGGACTTCTCCCTCTGCTTTGAAAGCGGTTCCTAAGAAAAGCAGCAATTACAGAACTTAAGTTGTCGTGTTAAGTCACCCAGTGATGAACATTTATGCCACACATTACCAGCTTTATAACCGCCATTGTTCTGTGACAGTGGTTACCTGCTGTACAGATAATTGCAGAACAAACTCCATATTCCGGTTGACACCCTTTCTAATTACATCTCACCTTCATTAGGCTATTAAAGTGATAGATGCTAGCAATTACATTGAACCCCGGTGAAAACACTCCATCTGTGACTTGCACTGACTACAACATGAGTTATACGCCCAGGAGACCTGCAGAGCTCTGCCAAGGCAGAGAAGAAAAGGAACAAACAACCCAGATGCTCTGCTGATGAAATGGTTGATGGCTCTAAATTTCATTGCTGGGGTCAAACACTGTTGCTTCTCTGGACTCGTCATCCCACTGGCGCAAGCAGAAGAGTCTTTTCTTTTTAATTAACCCTGAATGGGAAGTGGATCAGAAGTATACCTGAGAGGAACACCTGTCAAATGAGGTTAGAACAATGAGCTCGTAAGCATGTTTCCTTTTTTCTTAGACTCTGAAACAATAGGCCATTCAGCCGTGAAGGACTGGGCAATGACATTACTGAGGCTGTCTTGGGAGTGATTCACACAGTTACAACTCGCTTCTTCACACAAGCAACTAGGTTCCATTTTTGGTTAGGCACATCCCTGTAATGGAACTGTTTGTGAGATTCAGCCATACTTGACTTAGGGGTGGAGGAAAAGATCGATTCTGTTTGCATTCAAAGGTGAATCAAACTTGTTATCACTTTCTGAAGCAACATGAGAACTGAAATACAACATCCTTCAAAATGCACACCTCTCCAAACTTTGCAGTACAGTTCTCCAGCCAATTGATGTGTAAAGTGAGCATATAAATGCATATATTACTGGGGGGAAACTGCTGGGGATTATCTTAAAGGCTGTAGCCAACGGCCTTCCTTTGTAAAGGAGATTAGCTTTCATAAACTTTAAGGAAACAGGTCGAAACTCCTTCTAGAAAGACGGCATTTCTTTCTCCATCTGCTCCAGTCTCTTGAAGATGACATCACACAGCTGTGTTTGTGAAAAGAGAAGCAGCCTGTACTTTTGAGGGAGGCGTGATACAGGTGGAGGGCCAGAGAATAAACATGTCTGAAAGACTTGGAGGTGTCTGTTGAGGTGTGAAGCTGTGAGCCTCCTCCTATGCTCAAGCTGTAGATTCATCAATAGATGCAAATGTTACAAAATGCCACAATCCTCCAGGAACCTCATTTCAAAGGAAACCAACCCAGGGTAAGTGCTGTGCCCTTGAAATGTCTCACTGCTCAGAGAACTGGGGTACATTTAACAATATCTGCTACCATCTTGCACCAAGCCAGGTTCAAGGTTCTTATAGTAATTTACAAAAGCCTGAACAACTCAGGGATTGCCTGAACTCTTATATGCCAGCTCAGTCACTGAGATCATCTGTAGGAGCATCTCTGGTTGTTCCCTGAATTGGTGAGGCTCATTTGACAACAAGAAACCAAGCCTTTAGTGTCATTAGCCCAGTCCTGTGGAACACTCTGCCACTAGAGATTCAGCAGGTGCCTTCTGTGCTAAAAACTTTTCCATTTCATCAGGCCTTTGCAGGAAATTAAGAATACATCCTTCAATAGTGGCTAATTGAGGCCTCTTTTTTAAAAAGAATTTTTTTAAATTAAATATTTTATTGGGTTAGAATAGCACATACATTAGACTACACTGATTGGTTATAACATTAAAAATGCGTTATAAAAATGTGACACCAGAGGGAGCTGTAGAGCATCAATCCATCTTCAATGGGAAATTGCATTTAGAGCTATACAGTATTACCTCGGTTTTCGAATGTAATCCATTCTGGAAGACCATTCGAGTTCTGAAACGTTTGAAAACCAAAAACTCAACAGTCGACAGCTAGGCCTCAGGATCTTGCACTCAGCGGAAGCCATGTGGCATGTTCAACTTCCGAGACATGTTCGAAAACTGAAGCATTTACTTCTGGGTTTACAGCGTAAACCAAAATGTTCATCAATGGAGACGTTCGAAAAATGAGATATCACTGTATTAGTTTTTTTAAGCATTTTTGCAGACTAGTGTAGATCCAGCCATCGTCTCTATTTTCAGATCCTAAAGTCCCTTTTGCAGATCACTTATATTCAATGTGAGACTTTCATGCTGTTAAACTTTTCATTGTTTTCATTGTACCGTTTTTATGTTTCATTGCTGTAAATTGTTCTGATATTCTTTATGGCCCAGCAGTATATAAATATTTTTATAAATAAACAAACAATACGATAGCCATATTAGCCTATGCTGAACTCTACATTGTTCTGTCTGACCCTCATTCAATTGACACATATGGTTGTGTAAACGAGCCCCACACCAGGGATAAAGCCAGGTGGTTAAGACTGAGAGTTAGAAGAAGGGGCCGAGGGTCCAGCCTTGCATCTTTGACCAATGTAAGATCCAAAACTCAATATGTTAACGAAAAAATCCTTGCCACAGTTTGCTAGGTGGAGAGGTGCCTTGTGCCTGACAAGATAGTTTCTTGTCGGCCGCATTACTCAGGAATATGGTGCATGAGAACTCCTGTCCTAATATACTAATGAAGGAAGGGAGCAGATGCTGAGAGATGGCTGATAGCCCAGCTGAGAATAAGAAAGGCCCTATTCTTAGCTACAAAGGCATTATATCAGCTGCCTGCCTAATGCACAAACAACTGACAAATTGAGCTTAAAGACCATAACTCAGGGCAATCAGCAGGAGCACATTAGAAAAAGCACTTTTGCCAACAATTTCCCTTGAAAGAGAACATTAAGGCAACCAGGAAGGCCCTGGCTTCAGTCAAATTCTTTGCCCTATTTCGCTCCTTTCCCTCTGTTTTATATCACATGTTGAGACCAGTTGGTGGTTTGGCTTTTTGCCTCCAGCTAATAGAGGCAGAAAGATAAGAATCTGAGGAGTATTGTGAGCATGCGGAAACATTCAGCCAACTTCCGCATGACACACGTAGCAGATCCACTTGCTTCTTAGCTTTGCTCTAAAACCACAGGTTGACAAGGAAACGATGACTTCACCAGGAAGGAAACTATGAGCCTCTCCAGACTGGTGGTTGGTCGGTCTGTATTGTGGGAGTGGGCGTATTCTGCAACATGTCATTGATGCATGTCAGTGGTGGATTTATATTTGACCACTCTTACATCATCCTGCTTTATTAATTGATCTGTAATGCTTCCCCAGTTTTACTGCATTGTTGCCATCAGGAGGGGCACTCTGGTGCCAAAACACAACAAAAACAGGACAGAAGACAACAACATGGAACAAAGCTATTTCAGCATAAAGCTATAGGGCAGCCTTTCTCAACCTGTGGGTCCCCAGATGTTGTTGGACTTCAACTCCCATCATCCCTGAGCTCTGGCCTTGCTAACTAGGGGTGATGGGAGTTGTAGTCCAACAACATCTGGGGACCCACATGTTGAGAAAGGCTGCTGTGGGGTATACACTGTTTGGCAACAAAGTGATATGAACATCTCTATTTTTTTGCAGGTACAAACAGTGTCAAAAGAGGCATCTCATACAGTGGTACCTCGCAAGACGAATGCCTCGCAAGACAAAAAACTCACTAGACGAAAGGGTTTTTTGTTTTTTGAGCTGCTTCGCAAGACGATTTTCCCTATGGGCTTGCTTCACGAGACGGAAATGTCTTGCAAGTTTGTTTCCTTTTTCTTAACACCGTTAATACAGTTGCGACTTGACTTCGAGGAGCAACTCATAGAATGCGGTGTGGTAGCCTTTTTAGAGGTTTTTAAAGACTTTGGTGATTTCTGAAGCTTTTCCAAAACTTTCCCGACACCATGCTTTGCAAGACGAAAAGAATCGCAAGACGACAAAACTCGCGGAACGAATTAATTTCGTCTTGCGAGGCACCACTGTATAAGCACCTTGACATCACCATGAGCACCTGTCATCCTGAACACACACACACACACACACACACACACACACACACTGGAGAGGCCTCTCCATTGTGTGGAGAAAAGGAGAGGAAAACTACACATTACACCTAAAAGTACCTTAACTAAGGTACACAACCCTAGCAACATCAAAAGAGGACAATTTTGAGCAGGGAAGCAACAGTGGTTGTTTAACCCTTTCCCTAATGACGCAGTGCTCTGAACCCACCAAAGCTGTCTCTCACACACAATGAGGCTCCAAATGTATGTTTACCTTCAGAAACCTACAGGAGGGAAGCAGCGTTTCTAGGTGGTGGGGAATGATTTGGGGCAAAAAAGTTGTGGTGGGAAGCACTCCTCCCCATATGCTTGGTACAAAATCATATTCCTCCCCAGTGCTATTTTTCTAGAAAAAGAAGTTCTGGTACTCACTATGAACACCTCCCTTGATCTCTTAGAATGGCAATGGTGCCCACTTGAGAGGTGCCGGAACTGAGTTCGGGCGAGTTCCGGCTGAAGAAAAGCCCTGCCCTGCCCCAAGCTGCTTTTACTTATAGGGAGGGAAACTAGATAGGAACTTTACCACTTGCCAATGCACAGAATACATGGTTAGTTTCTAGGACAGCCTTTTTTTCCTCTCTCTTTTTTTAAAAAAAATTATTTATACACAGACACTTAATATTCTTAGCAAACAATAAAATATCTATTGGTCTTAACACTAAAGACCCAACCTCCCGTCTATTCCATACTTCAAATTCATATTACTTATTGCCAATACACTTTCCCCCCCCCATAATTAAACTTATTCTCATTAAATCTAATTTCTTATATCTACCTTGCAACTATTACTGAAGTTCCTCGAATGCTGCAACAGAATTTAAACTACTATATTTATTTTTATTATTTCTTCTTCATGACTTCTTGGTTTATTTCTGTCGCAACAATAATGAAGCCACTGGTATTCTTTTTGTTCATAACTCCAGCAGGAAAAGATGGCTAAAACGTCTTAGGTATTAATGGAATAGACGTCTTTTTTTAAAAAAAACACCAGTCTGATATAGCTTGTAAGTAAATCTTGGTCAGTTGCGAAAAGCCATTTAGGTTCAAACACTTTGTTTTAGGTTCAAACGTTTTGTTTTAATCATAAATTAGCAAGTTCAGTAAGTAAAATAGGCTAATCGTTTAGGTTTGCTTCAGTTTGTTAGAAGTGTAGCCACAGACATACCCACGGGCTCGGACTTCTCGTCAGCGGAGGGTTGCACGAACTAGCACCGAAGAAGTTCTCCCCCTTCTCTCCCTTCTGGGGGTCCTCTTCTTCATGCTGCAGCAACGCCATATCACCCTGGAATCTCCTTCCAAGGCTTCGGGGTCAGCTTAGCCTTAGCTCCCCCTTCTAGCTCCGCTAACGAACGCGTACCTCCCGACCTTGGCAAAGTGGGAGAGACGCATCTGTCCGTGAGCAAAGACTACGCGGAAGTCCAGGACAGCCTTTTCTCAATGACCTCTAAAACAAGGTCCGGTTGCGTCATACCTGGATGTAGCAGGAGAGAAGTAAAAGGATGGAACACCTTTTTGCTTCTCCTGTGGTAATAGTGCCAGGTGAATAATTTATAACAATAAGCTTTTCTGAGGGAATTCACCCTTCCTTCAGCATTTGGCATGTTGACCCTCTTCTCGTTCAAGCATGTCAGTCTTTATGTGCATTTGACTTGTTCTGCTATCTGCATTCATCAGGATGTTGTATGTGTGTTTTAAAATGACACTGTAACCTCGTTGAGGATTGCATACCATGAAAAGCTCTCGGTGTTAGGCACGGCCAAGAACCAGAGGGAGTGCTGATAAGGAAAAGCCAGTAACAAAGCCAATATTTCAGGGGAAGATATGGCCATTGGTGGCTGCTAGCCGTGATGTTCTAACTATGCTGTCAGAGGCAATATGCTGGGAGTTGCAAGGGAGGAGAGTGCTGTTGCACTCAGGTCTTGCTTGTGGGCTTCCCATGGCATTTGGTGGACCATGATGAGAAGAGAAGAAGAATAGTTTTGGATTTGATATCCAACTTTATCACTACCCGAAGGAGTCTCAAAGCGGCTAACATTCTCCTTTCCCTTCTTCCCCAACAACAAACACTCTGTGAGGTGAGTGGGGCTGAAAGACTTCAAAGAAGTGTGACTGGCCCAAGGTCACCCAGCAGCTGCAGGTGGAGGAGCGGAGATGCGAACCCGGTTCACCAGATTACGAGTCTACTGCTCTTAACCACTACACCACATTGGCTGGTGGACTAGATGGGTCTTTGGCCTGATCCAGCAGGCTTCTCCATATGTTCTTATCCTGTAAAAACAGGCCAGCTTAGAATGGAACAAACATCAACCCCATTTATTGGGGTGGGGCAAAGACCCCTCAACCCCCAGCACAGAGGTTTTCAACCTTTCTGAATCTACAGCTCCTTTGACCAACCACATTTTTTTCTGTGGCATCGCTGTGGTGCTCAGGAGCCCCGTTACATCACCCCTTGCCTGCAGAGCTGGCAGCCTCTCACCCTTTTTTGAACACTCTCCCTTGCGGAGTGTTCCCTCAGTCTCCTCTCCCTTCTCCTTGGGAGTCCTCTGGGCAGTCGTTGCTGCTGCTCCTGGTTTCTGAGCTCCCCCACCCCCACCCCCACCCCAAAGAGAGATGCCTCCTCACACTGTCCCACAGGGGCCTGGGACTTGTCTGTCCATTCCCAACATCAAAGGCTGGAGGACTGGCTGGCTGGGCTCCCTCGCTTGCTTGCTTGCTTGCTTGCTTGCTTGCATGCTTACTCTGAGGCCATTTCAGCTCCTGGCAGCCAGCACCCCCTGGCCAGCCCAGAGGCACCATTCGCCTGGGGAGCTTGTAGCCAGGACTGCTGCAACAAACATGCAGGTCTTGGGGGAGGCAGAGATGCATGAAGGCATCAGAAGGGGGGTAGGGAGAGGAAAGAGTGACTGAGTCTAGTGTTTCCCGTGGCACCCCTGACCACCACTGAAGGCACCCCAGGGTGCCACAGTACACTGGTTGAAAACCACTGCCCTAGGAGTTGGCTCCTATGTACAGAATTGATTATTAGGTCCAAAATACATAATTTGTGGGGCTGAAACAATTGAATATGCTCTTTGGCTTCAATTTTAATGTCCCATTTATAAGGAACCAAGTTCCAAATACCTAGATTAGTTTTGTCTGGAACAGGCTATTGGTCCAATAAACAAAACAGAAAGGAAAACCAATAGCTATTTAGGTGGCATTTTCAATGCATCTTCTTTCATGCTTAGGTCTGAACAACCTGCATATCTCAAACTGTGGAAGACCAGGAAAGGATGGCATGGAATAAACTACTTTGATAGTCTCCTGTTAAAGCATCCTGAATATGGTCACTCCCAGAAACAGGTTATTTTTTGGATGGAGTATGGATACTCTTCTGTTTCTGCAATGGTAAAGAAAAATCCACTCCGTATAAAAGTCATTCAGGGCTGCCTGTCTCAGGTAAATTCATCGTTGTCTTCATAGCTCAGAGTTAATAAGAAGAGTCTTTGTGCTTTGCTAGCGGGCTGTAAGGAAAGCAGAAAGCTTTGCCGGAGAGGAGGAAGGTCATTCTTTGTTCCTGGAAGAATCTGATCCATCTCAGGCTGCTGTGTTTCTTCTTCAATACCTTTTCCCGTCACTCATTAAAACATGCACTGGGGAAAACACATTACAGCTTGACTCTCTGGTTAATGGCTCCAGGAGCTCAGGTTCAGTGCAATGTAACAAATGTAGTAAATTACATTCAGGAAGGGAAGCAAATAAGGTTTTAAGTGTCTTTTCGATTGCCACACGTTGAATGGGAAAGCGGAGGAATCGTCTCCTTGTATCACTGGAGGGGAAGTCACTGCAGTACAAAGGTGCAAATCCTGTTTCTTCCTCTAAAAAATGACAAGCTTAATATTAAAATCAGGATGCCTGTTTCTCAAGGTACACTGCAAGACATGCTCTTTTATAAAGTATGACACAAAAAGAAAATGAGACTAGCCAATTTGGAGTGAGGGTAGGAGAAGGAAGCAACACTTCCTGCCTTCACTCTGACATTTTCTGGGTTGGAAGTTGCATTTACATTAAAGGATAATTGCAGCCAGCAGGAATGGGAACATAATCACCACAGTTGGGAAGTTCATCCATTTTTGTGTACCCCAAAATTGCTGTCTCCAACTGTCGCCAATGATGAATGTCAGGGCAGCTACTTTGGTTCAGTACCAGTTCCTAACATCTCGATTCCACTTCAGAAGTAAGACCTGATAGAATCGAGCTATAAACCCAGAGAATAAATTCAGATGACAAGAACTTTGGAAGTATTCCTACTTATTAGGCAGAGGCCATTTCCTCTCCCCCCTGACCCACTTTTCTGCTCTAGACCACTTCCTTCTGAACCTGTTTTTCAATGGATTATATTAAACATTTATCATCCTTCCTCAAACTAATAAAAATGTTACACACTGTCTCAGGGGAACCACAAAACCATTTAGCTACAGAGGCTTCCTGTTTCCTTCATATTGTTTTCGTAAGAAGATCCCTTGTTAACCCTATTTACCTGGATCATCATTTAGTCAGGCGCATTCTTCTTGGTCAATTATCAGCCCCTGCTTCCCCTTTCAAAACTTAGCCCCCTTAGCTGTTTTCTATTGTTGTTGCTGTTGTTGTTGCTGTTGCTCTCTTACCCTTTACACTAAGGTCCCAGGACAGGTTACAGCATATGGCAATTTAAAATACAGTTCAGAACAGTTAAAAAAATTACAATAAAAAATATGATGACAAAAAACAGGGTGGATACTGAAAATATGCCTCTAGGGTATCAAAGACCAGGGTGAACTGAGTAGGGGACAAACCCACTGGTCCCACTCTCCACGTCGGCATGTGCGACAGACACACTTGCTTCACCCATGACCTGCCCACAATGAGTAGGAATGGGTTTCTGAGTGTGTTTGGCTGAATGTGCTTAGACGTGTCCTCGTGATCAGAAACCCAGATAAGTTATGAAGCCTGGGAGGGGAGAGGTTGGGACCTGGCCGTCTCCCACTACTCTTCTACACCCTCGTACCTACGGGACCGTCTCTCCTGGTATGCCTTGCGGAGGACCTTAAGGTCCATAAATAGCCCTAAGGAAGTCAGATTAGCCTCAACCTGGGCCAGGGCTTTTTCAACACTGGCTCCTGCCTGGTGGAACGCTCTGTCTCATGAGACCATGGCCCTGCAGTATCTGATTTCTTTCCGCAGGGCCTGTAAGACAGAGTTGTTCCACCTGCCCTTTGGCTTGGAACCAGCCTGATCCCCTCCCCCTCTTTCCTTTTCCTTCTGTGATGGAACCCCTATTTGGGGACTTCCCTGGCTTTTCTGGCCCACATAGGACCACTGGATAGTTGGCCTTGGTGAAGATTTTACGTTTCCCCCCCCCCAAACAGTTTTTGATCTGGGTTTCCACTGAAATGAGGCTGCATTTTAAGTAGTATTTTAATCTTGGTTTTAAGCTGTATTTTAATCAATTGTTTTTATACCTGTTAGCTGCCCTGAGCCTGGTCTTGACCAGGGAAGGCGGGGTATAAATAAAATTTAGTAAGTAAGTAAGTAAGTAAATAAATAAATAAATAAATAAATACACACTTTTTGCCCTCATGGATTCAGGCTGAAGCCCTGAATGGGGTGCTTGTTTGCTCCTATGGGGAGGGTATGTTGTCATTTCCATTCTCCTAGATACAGAAAATCAGGATAGTGACGTGAGATCCTATTGACATAGGAATATAGGAAGCTGCCTTATATTAAGTGAAACCATTGGTCCATCCAACTCAGTATTGTCTGCACCCAGGCAGGTGTAGAACTAGATCCAGCCGACAAGCCAGATCATAATTTCTTCTACCCTTGTTTGCTGTGCCAACCTACCTGTCAACCACTTGACATCAGAATGATATCAGGCAACTCTTCTTTTGTACAGCACTGTGCATGGAATGCTGGAGTAACTGGACAAGAGTTCAAGAGTATCCTTCATATGCTCATCCTTCATGAGTATAAATCACCCTATGGATGAGCTAACTGCAGGTGCAAGGTCTGCCAAAACAGTTGCTATGATAACAGCCCAGTGCCTTAACTATATATGTGATTAATGCATGCCAGCTCTATAGTGTGAGTTGGTATGAGTCGGATGTCCAGCATTATGTCTTGAATTGCTTGAGTTTGTTTGGAGCAATGCAGGTATCTGTATATATCTTGTATGTATCTGTATATATACTTGTATGTATCTGTATCTGGTAAAGCCTACAAAATGTGTATACATACAGAAGTGTTTTACTGAGCCTTATCTTCTGCAACAGTAAACTAATAGCTGCTTCCATGTGGTGTCTAGTACTGGCAGAAACTTCCACTGTGCTTGTATCCCACCTGAGAGTCCCAACATGGAAGCCTTGGCAATCACTGGGGCTTTGATGCACAACACTATGCAAGGCCCAAGGATGAGCTGATTGCAAAGTGCTGTGCATATCTCCAATCTGCCATCAGACTCTTTGCACCCTGACAGTCCCTTCATTCCATCATCAAGGGAAAAGTTGCTGGTATTTCAGCATGCTGTCAAACATACTTGTTCCCCAGGTGTCATCTTTTGAATTAAATGCTCTTCCTAAAAGCATTCATGCATTAAGGACCTTATGGCAGCTTCCACTAAGCGAGTAGACAGTAAACAAATCTGGGAGAATAATAGAACACATTTCTTGCAGATTTTTGATGGGTTGCTTCTGCTTTCTGATGATGCCTGACTATTTGAGCTGAACCTTCACAGATGCTAATGGAATGCAAATTGTGTGTTTGCAAAAAAGCAGAGGTTTAGCCACATACTTGATTGCAAGGTAAGGAAATTGTGCTGGCAGGTCAGTTGTGTAAATTGCATCTTTGGATGTACTTGCACTAGCAAGTGATCACTTGCAAGAACTAATGGCTAGATATACTCTCAGTATTTTAGCAGCTGTGGGTGGGCAAGACTGGTTGAATTCCATGTTACAGCTAGAAGATCCAGACATTCCCTTTTTGAAAAAAAGTAGTGTGGATGGTTCAGGAGTAGGCTCTTTGCCTTTTGGAAAAATAGATTTTTGAGCAACTGAGTTGAAATGGATGATGTCCAGATAGCATCTAGTATGGAATGCAAATTTGCACTCTCTGTGCTATATATACAGTAAAACCTCCAGCTACCCTAACATCAGTCATCCCACACTGCAAGCTGTCTGAATTTATAGTGTGCATTCTGCACAGCCTACATATCAGTTTTAAGACCATTTAAACTATGCTTTTGATTATCTGAATATATGATCATTAGCGTGGAACCTCCCTTCACCCAGTCTATTTGGATAATAAGACTTTAAAGCGAAATGCAGAAAATGCAGTTGCTAATTCATCTAGCAAACATAGGGTTGCCATATGTCTGGAATTTCCTGGACATAGCTGGAATAAGGCAGTTGGAAGCAGTGACGGGGTGGAAATCGCTGGGATGTCCAGGAAAATCTGGATGTATGGCAATCCATGTTGGAAATGTAGATTTTGCCTAATTTCCTTAAAAATAGTAAAAATAGCTCAAAAATTAATTATTTTTTGAGATTTTGCAAAAAAAGAGAAAAAGCTGAACAACTTTAGGTAAAACTAGAAAAAAGCTCAACAAGATTTTCACCTTTTGATATATGGCAACCCTAAGCAAACACAAACATGGATTTAGAAATTTTTATTCTAATGTTCACAATTAACTGTGTTATTCAGTATTTTTTATTCAGTAATTAATCTGAGGAAAGAGGGATTTTTTTCTGCGGGGGCAGGGGGAGTTTGATAATGTTGCAATCTGTATTTAAGCCACCGAAAGAGTATTTGTAGAATAAATTATCTATTGCCAGCTATCACAACACAAACCTTGGTGTTAACAGAGCTGAGTTAAGTTACAGGCCTTTGTGTCAACAACTATAGTCTGAAAGTTTTTGTGAAAGTTGAAAGTATAAAAGACTGTTTTCTTGTCTTCTCACCCCAAAGTTTTGCTGGTGTAATATTAGTATACAGTGAGAGAAAAGTCAAACTCGGTGACATGAATGCATCCGCCACCATTTAGTTGCCATTAATAGTTTGATGAGGTTGACAGTCAGCTGGGATATGAAAACAGATGACATGAGGAATCCTCAAAGGGCTCTGTTTCACACACCAGATTGTCACTGCAGTTTCAAAGGCATCCATTACTGGCTGCTCAAATGTGTTGTGCGCCTTCCTTATGCATAGTTAAACAGCTGTCACAGTGCAACCTAGAGGTTGTGAAAGTTAATTGTGAGTGTAAATTATATTTTTAAAAAGTCAGTCTGCACTTGGAATAAACAAGGTAGCAGTAGTGTGCCTGCACCAACTCTCAACTCCTTTCATTTCTTTTCTATATGCTTCCATATTCAGGGAGTTTAAAGAGACTCATCAACCGTTTCTCCTGCAGGGAGTTTGGCCATACTATCAGCCTGATGAAGACCAACATTCTGGGTCAGGACATTGCCAGCACTCCACACATCAGCACTGGTGATCCCATGCTTGAGGTGGTAGAGGATTTTGTCTACCTGGGTTCCACCATAATCAGCAACTTCTCTGTCAACGCAAAGTTGGACAAGCATATTGGCAAGGCAGCTATGGGAGAATGTGATGCCAATGTCCAATACCAAGGTCTACAGGGAGCTATCTTCAGGCATCAGGCCCATTGGCAGACCAACTCTGCGATACAAAGATGTCTTTCTCAATCACACATTTGCAAATCAAGCCCCTGTCTAGAAGCACTCTTACGTGTCTTTTGGTCTCTGCCTTATGCTAGCTCAGTTGCTTCCTGCTCCCTTTACAGTCATACCTAGGTTGAAGTAGCTTTGGGATGAATCTTTTCGGGTTGAGCTCCACAGCGACCCGGAAGTAATGGAGTGTGTTACTTCTGGGTTTCGCTGCTCGCGCATGTGCAGACACTCAAAATGACGCCACATGCATGTGAGGAAGCGGCGAAACACAACCCACGCACGCGCAGACGCACGGTCACGTCTTACGTTTACTTCAGGATGTGAACGGGGCTCCGGAACTGATCCCATTCATATCCAGAGGTACCACTGTACTTCCTCCCAGACTTCTTCTGCCATTCCATTCCTCCCTCATCCCTAGAACCATCTCTCACCCTGTTTGGAAGGCACACAAGCCTCATACATTTTCTTAAAAGTCTATCCTGAACATCTATATCTTCACTCCTCTTCAGCACTCAACATACAATGGCCATTAAACACATAATATGTAGTAGCCCACACCTGAGCCTCTCGTGTCAGGAAGGAAGGAAATCTGGGTTGCAGTAGTGGGTATATGAACTCGGAAATCCTGTTCAAAGATTCTGAAACCCCAAAAGCAGTTTTGGTTCCAGAGCCTCCAGTGGATATTTTCTTACTGAGATCAGCATGCAGTGCATTGGGAGAAGCCATCTTTCATTCCAAAAATTCCCTTTGCAATGATGCAACATCATGATGTCAAATTGTTCCCCTGCGGCGTTTTGTTACATTAAGGGCCCCCTGTCTGCTGCAAGTAGCTAAGCTGCCACTTCAAGCAGAGTTTACTTTAACATTTTAAATGAAAAATACCCAACCTTGATTGCCATTTATTAAAGTAAGAACTAAGGGCAGAATTCAACCAACAAATCCCATCAGCAGAAGCCCATGCAAGGATTTCTCCTTGAGCAATGGGGCTCCCCCCACCGCACCCTCCTGTCCCCTGAAATTGACTTAGGTAGGAGAGCCCCCAGAACAACATGCAGGGGGAGGAGATGGGAACCGTTCTGACTTGCAAGCTGAAATGCTTGCCTGGAGGGAATGATTGACATAGTGAGTGCAACATTCAATCCCTCCCTGTGGAATACCTATGAAAGTTGTTTGAAGCCCTTCACCCTGGTCCAATGAATAAAAATTTGGGGTGGGGGTGGGGAGATGTTTTTGCAAATGCACACACACTGCTAAATACAGTCAGGTTAGTATCGTCATGACCACCTGCTCTCTAGTTTGGTTGGGATCATATCATAGGCAGAATACAGTATTTCTTATTGCCTGAAGGCCCCTGAGGACCAGCTTGCTTCAGCTAAGCAACTCTGGATTTGGTCAGTGTCTGGACAGGTGACCATCTGCAAGCCACATGCATACTGCCTTGGTTTCATGATGGAAGAAAGGCAGAGCATAATGAGAGTAAGAATGAATGAATGAATGAATGAATGAAGCAGAGAAGGAACTGTGTGTTGGATGGCAGTGCACAGATGCAAGCAAAGAGCATATTGCAACATTTGAGGAAGGGGTGGGCTTCAGGACATATTTTGGCCCTCCAAAAATTCCCCCTTCAGCCCCAAACTCAAACTGTGAGTGGCAGCCCTAGTACTTTTAAACCACCATGTAAACGGACACATCTGTATGGACCATCTATGGAGATGCTGACAATCACAAAATGGAGT
The DNA here is from genome assembly GCF_964106645.2 of Podarcis pityusensis. Classification (NCBI taxonomy): domain Eukaryota; kingdom Metazoa; phylum Chordata; class Lepidosauria; order Squamata; family Lacertidae; genus Podarcis; species Podarcis pityusensis. Next base: position 90,692,196 of record NC_138026.1, on the reverse strand, counting down.
CATGCTGTACTAAGTGAATCCCCTGCCAGGCTGCTGATGGGGCTTTCTAATCAACTTTGCAATGAATATTTCTTAAATCATGTTAATCCACCGTTTAAGCAGAGATATCGGTTCCAGACAATGAATCACAGCACCTGGAGGGGAATATACCTGCCATTTCCCCAGAGAGCCAGTGATTAACAGAGCGCACATGCTGTCAAGATGAGCTGGCAGCAGCTCTGGTGTTTATCACCTCAGAGCTCCTTGCTTGGAATGAAGGAGGCCTGGCTTTCACACTCCTGGTGCAATCAGCTTTTATTTATGTTGCATTTGCGTGAAACAGCTCTTTGCAGGAGTGTGGGGGAGAAACACCTGGTTTAACCCTGGGGGCCCAAATCTGCTTTTCAGATATAGGCCCCACTAGAACCAAGCAAACGCTTAATAGACGCTACGGTGTTGAGGAAGAATCCAGCTCACCAAAGGTAATTCACATGTAATAAATTTGAGCTTGGGGAAAGGTTGGCATATTTATTGCCAGTTGACACTCCTATGCCTTTAATGGAAAGGAGGAATTAAACAGAAGCGGGGAGATGCACTGCGGAAATGCTGCCTCTCTCTTAAGGCACAGGTGTTCTGTCCCTTGATGCACCCGGAAGCCTTAACAGGATGGTTTCTGGTAAACTGCATGCTGAGTCAATTTGGAAGACTAAGGAAGTTGCTTATATTAGTTCAAGCCAAGCACTTTCTACTCTGATTGGTTCTTGTGAACCGCCCGGAGATCGTATAATGAAGGGCGGTAAATAATAATAATAATAATAATAATAATAATAATAGGTGGATATCACCAACTATCCAATTCCTTCCTTCCTTCCTTCCTAATATAAGGTCATGACAGGAATTGAACCAGGGACCTTCTACGTGCAAGGCATATGCATGCTGTTTATTTATTAACTTACATTTGTATTGTTATCTCACATTTCCTCCCAGGAGCTCAATGTGGCATGCCTCTTATCCTCACATCAATTTTTGAGGTAGGTTAGGCTGGAAGACTGTGACTGGCCCAAGGTGCCCCAGTGAGCACTGGTCTCCTAGGTCCTAGTCTTTTTGTTTCTTTGTCAGAACTGTCAGGAGTTCATCCCACACCCGAGTAGGACCCTGGCAGAGACACATGCCCGACTGGCATGTTCCCTCCCTCCTGGTCGATCGTTCAGGAGCTTCAAAAGCTTTCTTCAGCCCGAACATCACAGCGACCGATGCCAACCGACACCGACACACTTAGGGATCCACAGAGTTTGTGCAACTTGCGCGTGACAAACCTCAGCAACTCTGCATTTTGGCTAATCTACTTTATTTATATATAAACACAGTCACCTCCCCCAAATATTGAAGGGTAGTCCGTTAAAGGATTCTGGGGGGCGTGGCCTCGTCCGAAGCCTATGGAGGTCAGGGCCTAAAGCGCCCCCCCCGAGCGGTGACCCCAGGGGAGTACCTAGTTGATGTGCATCAGCAGGGCTCCCCCTGCTGGTGTTAACCCTTCCCGGTCTTCAAGCAAACAGGCTGAAGCTGGATAGTCGGATAGGACCAATGCCTAAGCCAATACCGCTCTTACCTGTAACCAATAAAGTTGTGGCCAATTATAGCCCATTAACCTTAATCAATGGTGTCATGTGTCTTTATTTCTACTGGGGGAGGCGGGAACTCGACACGCAACATGGCTCCCTCTCTCTCTAGCATCAGACAGCAAAGAGGAAAAAAAACCAAAGGACAATAGTCCCACTTAATGGAACACAGTAACACAAACATCCTGTTTCCGTCACTTCCCACTCTGTGGAGTCAAAACATACACCGTCATGTGAAAGACAACAATCCTATGACTGCAATCATAGATCAGGAATTCTAACAAGAACATGTCTATTTATGAAGTGTATTTGGCGGGATGGGGGTGTGTGTTTCTTGTGGGTTCTTTTGTCCAATGACATGATAAATCCATTGTTTAGTGTACAGATCCATAAATATTTCTTCATTTCCTGGTAGAGCTTTGAGAGAACCATGAAAACGAATATGAAACAAAGCCTGGTGTTTGCTAACAACATCTTAAACTCACAAAATATTGTGAGTGGTGAAACATTAACCACCGCAGGATGGGAGGGGCAAGCTACCTGTGGAAATCAGGTAAGATAACACCTGAGAGAAGCAGGAAGTTGTATACTGTTGGTCCCAGGCTTGGCTCTGACTTCATGTTCACTCCGGCAGGTGTTTACTTAAGGGGGTGCAGCATGCCTGCTGAAATACAAATCAATATAACAAAGCTGAAGTCATCTCATTGGATTTAGCTAGCAAATATTCATTTGACAGGGTTTTTATAGGGGGGGGGGAAACCAGTTTGCCCTTCTGCCTCTGAAGAGATAACAGCATAAAAAATCGGAAGCACAGATACTGGAAGATCACCTTCCCAGAAGCACTGGAAGTGTTTGGCTTTGAAAAAGGACAGGCCGTTGGGAACTGTGCTGCCTGGAGAGACTTTGAATACAGAAAAGGAGAAGAAGCAATGACTTGTTGGGATCTTGATGGGGCTAGCCTGCTGTAAAGAACCTTCCCATGTAATGGTAAGTTTTCAGAAGTAACTGGGCATTGCTGAAGAAATGGGAAGGGATACAACCCTCTGTGTGTGCATGTAGAGGAGGGAAAGCAATAGGGATTGTTGGACGGTCTGCTACTTCCATCTATCTAGCTTCTCTTTCTGTTTCAAACAGCATAAGAAGAGTAGAGGAGCCTGCTGGATCAAGCCAGTGGCCCATCTAGTCCAGCATCCTGTTCTCACAGTGGCCAATCACCAGTTTTCCCAGGACAGGTGTTAGGCTAACTGGCCTGTAATTTCCAGGGTGCCCATTGGATCCCTTAAAAAAAAAAGAAAAGGTGTTGCATTTGCTACTTTCTAGCCTTCAGGTATGGAAGCTGGTGTGAGACAAGTTACCTACTTTCAAGTTATTTGAAAGCTCTTGTGCGGATGCCATCTTGACCCGGCATTTTGTCAGTTTTTACTTTGTTTATTAGGCCTAGAACTTCGTCTCTCGTCACCACTATCTGCTTCAGTTCCTCAGACCCACCTCCTGCAGAGGTTAGTTCAGGCACTGAGATCTGTCCCACATCTTCTGTTGTGAAAATGGATGCAAAGAATTAATTCACTTTCTCCGCAATCTCCTTATCCTTCTTTAGTATTCTTTTGATTTCGTTGTCATCCGAGGGTTCAACCATCCCCTTTGATGGTCTCCTGCTACTAAAATACTTAAATAACTTTTTGTTGTTAGTTTTAATGTTTTGCTTCTCAAAATCTTTTTTTCAGCATCACTTATTGTCTGCTTGCACTTCTTTTTTTTGCCGAACTTTGGGGGTTTTTTTTTTGTTCTCTTCAGTTTTTTGAAGGAAGCCTTCTTGACTCTGATAGCTTCTTTGGCTCTGCTCATAAACAACTCTGGCATTCCCTTGGTCCTCATGGTCCCTTTTCTGATCTGTGTTATACACTCCTTTTGAGTTTCTAATGTGGTTTTAAACAATTTCTAAGAATTTCAACATCCTTTTACCTCATTTTGAGGAAGTTTCTTCTTTTGAAACCAAATGGGACAGTATTTAATTTTCTTGGCATTTGCTTGCAAAAATATGAACATTAGTCAATACTGAATACAAAAAAATGTGTTTGGGGAAATTTGTACAACAATGCTGAAAGGTTTTCATGAAGATGCTTTGATTTTTTTAAAAATTGCAAATTGCTACATAAATGTGTACAGCTGAATTTGAGATTTTAAAAAAATGAGAAATAGGGAGAGCTGAATTTGACAGATTCCTCCTTCCCTAGTGGGCATATGGAGATATCTGAGAAAGTTCTGTGTTTGCCACCCACAAAATGGCTGCTATGGGGACATAATATAACACACAACGGCTATATAATATAACACACAATGTGTGACGGGGTGTGTAAAGCATCTAAAAAAGCAGGAAAAGAGACAGAACCAATGCTTTTTTCTGGGGGTAGAAACGGGAGAAGAAACTATATATATATATATTTTAAAAATAGTTTCTTCTCCAGCACAGTGAATTGTCAGTGCTGTTGCTACCCCTGATGGCGGCCTCATTTCCTGTCATGGTGTTTCCTGAGTCTCAGATGGAAGCGAGCGTTTAATGTGTGAAGTAGGACTTGGAATCTAGCACGGTGATTGATCAGTTTTGTTGTTACCACCTCCAGTGGCGGCTTTATTTCCTTTCCCGGTGTAATGCATGTTCTTTGTACTTTTGTCCATTTACTGTATTTATTTTTCCTGGTTTGAACTATAAAATGGTGGTTTTCTTGAATCAAAATGAGAGTACCTCTAAACTTTTTTTTTAATATAGAAAAAAAGTACTGGACAGGACCATAAAATGGTGATTTGTGCTTGCCCTATTAACCTTCTCATCAGTGAAAAAAGAAGGCAAAAAACCACTGCAGGACTCATTCCCATAGAAGCTCTTTGCACCTCTTTGTTCAGAATAGGAGGGCGGGTGGCCAGGCCTGCCAACCAACAAAAAGTGGGCATTTTTTGTCAGGGTGGGGGTGGATTTCAATGTAGGATAGGCTGAGGCAGAGCAAACATTCTCCTGTGCACTGTGGATTTTTGAGGGGGTATTTACTGGGTCCTTTATAGTGTGCCATAGAAGATACTGGTAGGTACATGATGTCGGCGGATACTATGTTGGACACCTCTATTATAAACAAAATAAAAAGCACTGGAGGCCCAAATGAAATAATGTTCTAAGACAATTATTGAATTTTTCAGTTAAATGCTGTGAGGAAAGGTAACTGTTTTGCATATGAAATGGAGCAAGCAACATCTAATGAATAAAAATCAGGAGAAAATCCCTTCTAAATTAATAGGATTAAAACCATGAACTGCTGAAGTGGGATGCATGGCAGCAACGCAGCCACATCTTTTGCTTGATCTTGATCTCCTGAGGCATTAATGAAGTGGTAATTGTAGGAGCAGTGGGTTATTTACAGCTTTCACCAAATAATAGATAATTAGGTGAAATAGCATAGCTTTAACAAACAAAATAGACATTAAAACTGCAAATTAGAACTAAGATTGATTTTAAAACAGGGTGTGACAGAACCAAAGTACAAAAATGTTGCATCAAGCTTTAATGAACATCTCTCCAGAATTATTTAGAACATATAACTTATATGAACTTCCTTACTAAATGTGCTAAACAAACACCTGAACAGTCCAATCATAACCATGCTTATTGGAGATGTTCAGTTAATTTGAATGGGCATTAATTCAAGTAATTATGCTTAGGAATTATAACTTAAATTGAAGCAGAACTGTTTTCTCCTTAAGTTTGTTTTTTAAGTCAATGGGCTGTGGCTGTAATCCTGTATCTTGGGGGCTGCCAACCCAGTGCCCACAAAGGCCTCCATTGGTGCCCCCAGTCAGAGTTTGAGTTTCTTTCTTCTCTTTTCTTTTTAAGTAAGCCTCTAGCTGCCCTAGAAATAAAGTTATGAGGCAAAATGTACAGGTATCCTTCTGAGCCATTTCTGTGAAATGAGTCAGCCTGGCTACTTCAGCCTGTCAGTGAAGTCAGATATGTGATTGAAAAGTGAGTTCTTTGGACACCAGGCAATAGGAATCCCCCAGGTACTAAATAGGTGCTGTTTTCTTCTCTTGTTCGGTGCACTTTTCCTGCTTGTGTCTTGTTTTCTAGTAGTCCTTGGCACCTCCATAGTTTGCCCTTTTTTACCCTATGAACCAGGGTGCATCTTTCCTTTGGTAGGTTTGTCTGAGATCAGGTACTCCCTAGAAGTTATTTTCTGCAAATATTACTACACACAAAGTGCAGGTGCATGACAAGGTGTTGCGGCAGGGGAGAGAATTCGGTTCCTTGTCAGTGGATCAATAGGAACTGTTCAAGGGAGGAATCAGAGGTGTATTTTAAAAAAATAAATAAATCTAGAATTAAAATTTTAAAATTCCTGCCTGCTTTGGCCCTCCTTAAATCTGGTGTGTCTATAAGCCACTATAATAGTTGTATTGTAAGGTATTTCTTCTTCCCTCCTCTAGGCAGCTTTTATTTTCCACCTCAGTGAAATTATTTTGCAAAGCATTGTATTTTCTCTGTCTCTGCCTTCTCATCGACTTTTCACCCTTTCTGCCTTTTGAAACCAAAGCCTAGCTCATTGACAGGCTGGAGATAAACTTCTTATATGCCACTTTTCCTGCAAGGAATGTATAAGGGCATTCATGGTTCTCCTCTTCCCCATACTTCCTTCACAACACTCCATTGTGGAAGGTTAGGCAGAGAGACCGTCACTGATCTAAAGTCACCCATGAATTTCAACCCTTGTTTGCTAGGTCATAGTCCACTTAATACCATTTCAGCTTATTCTACAACAGAAGAAGAAGAAGAAGAGTTTGGATTTGATATCCCGCCTTTCACTCCCTTTAAGGAGTCTCAAAGCGGCTAACATTCTCCTTTCCCTTCCTCCCCCACAACAAACACTCTGTGAGGTGAGTGGGGCTGAGAGACTTCAAGGAAGTGTGACTGGCCCAAGGTCACCCAGCAGCTGCATGTGGAGGAGCGGAGAATCGAACCAGGTTCCCCAGATTACAAGACTACCGCTCTCAACCACTACACCACACTGGCTCTCAGGCTGTTTGTGGGAATATTATACCCCCACCCTCTGTGCACAGGGGGGAAGCCTATGAGTTCCCTTGTTAACAGTTCTGTGTGGCACCTTTAAGACTAATCAGTTTAGGGTGCAAACTTACACATGCTTACCAGGGTCATGAAGTAATGAAATTCATTGGGACCTACTTCTGAGTGAACTTGGGTAGGATTGTACAGTTACTGTGGCATCAATCTGCTCCTGCCCATATAATGTTATGTCAAACTAAACACAATTCAGTGTGTTTGTTAGTTGTTTGCAGTTATTGCAAGACACTTGTTTTTCAGTCACAATTTTAATATCAACCCCTAATGGAGCTGTCTCCAAAGATTCTTTCACCGCTTTTAGCTCTAATGATTGTTCCAGAACTTAAGTGTCTGCTCCATCGTTGTCCTTCAGCCTCGTTTGATTTCTGCTCAGCAGAGTTTTTGCATCAAACTCTCCAGTTTATAATTGCGATTTCCAGATGTCTTCTGAAATTTATCTGCTGCTCTCCACAGGATTTCCCAGCCATACAGAACTGCTGACTTGCACTTTGGGTTGCAATAAACAAACAAACATTTTTACAACTGGGCATCTCTTTTCATTTATTTCGGCTATAATAGCTTTTTTTTAGATTGGCTACAGTTTTGTTAGAGTAATATAGACGAGGCCAGGGTGAGCAGCTAGGAACGGGAATGGGGGAGGGGAAGACCACTTCAATATACAATTTGAAGAACCATCAGAAGAATTTTGTCAAAGTGATGGAAAGGGGATTGAGCTGTGTAACTATAATTATAGAAACAAGTTCTCAGTCTTTGTTTGCTGTACATTTCCACTGCCACGTCGAAAACGAACTGAACAATCCATTGGATATATAGCAGATGGTTCCCCGGCACCTGCAAAAACTGCTATAGCAGAATGAAAAGGCTGGGGGAGGGATGGCATATGGGTGATGATGGGCTCAGTTGTGCGTGTCTGCGCATACGTATACATGTAAGGTGCGCTGGTTCACACTCACGCTATTCAGTACAAAAATGGATGTTAAAAGCAATCACCTACAAATAGGATTCTTGCCTAGTTTGCAACTTGGGGATTCTACCTTATTCCCCTGTTGTGTTTCGAATCACAGGGAAAGGAGTATATGACAGGACTAGGGGTGAGGAAACAGATGCCATTTCAGCTGCAGATCTCAAAGTGGGATGCTCCAGGAGGCCATAGCTCCGTGGGAGAGCATCTGCTTTGTATGCAGACGGTCCCAGGTTCAATCCCTGGCATCTTCAGATAAGGGTGGGAGAGACCTCTGCCTGAAAGCCTGGAGATCCACTGCCAGTCAGTGTAGACAATACTGAGCTAGGCAAGAGTCAACCTGGATAGCTCAGTTGGTTAGAGCGTGGTGCTGATAACAGCAAGGTTGCAAGTTTGATCTCCGCACTGGGCAGCTGCATATTCCTTCTGTTGCCAGAGCTTGGACTCGATGATCCTTACGGTCCCTTCCAACTGTACAATTCTAGGATCCTATGACTCAGTCTAAGACAGGTGCCTATGATCTTATCAAGCCTTCCTGCAGGTTGCAACCGATGATTGACTGTGCTTATTGCATATTGAGGCTAAGGGTGTGCTGGTGTATTTAGATATATATTCATTTTCTTTTTTATTTATTACCTTTCTCCCCCATCAAATTTTTATTTGATTTTACAAATGTAGAATTATAACATTACCAAATGCATACCCCTATTTAGAGATTTCTCCAAATCTCTAGACTTCCCACCTTCCTCTCCACGGATCCTATTATCCACCTTTTCAACTGCATATTATTTCATCATCCAAGTTTTACATCTCTCCATTTCGTTCATAGTAATTTTTACATTACAAGTATTACTGCAATCCTGCTAATCTTTTCATATGCTTACAGTGGTCTCTCAAGTAAACTGTAAATTTCCCCCATTCTTTATTAAAGTTTTTGTCCTCTTGGTTCCTGAGCTTTCCGGTCAGTTTTGCCATTTCGGCATAGTCCAACAGCTTAGTTTGCCATTCTTCTCTGGTAAGGACTTTGTCTTCTTTCTATCTCTGGATATCTTACCTTTTTTCCATTGTGGCACCCAAGGCTGTGCACATGTGGTCCCCAGGCTGTCTCTTATCTAATCACTGACCAGGCCTCCTTAGTTTTAGCAAGCTGGTGGCCTCCTGTGCCCTCACACGATGCCTGGGCACTCAGGCTTCAACTTTCGTACGACATTATAGGATTCCCTGTGTGGTAACAGACAGCAGAAGCACTGAGCGTGTTGAAATGTGCAAAGTCGCCCTATGTTACCGATATCTCTGGGAACTGGTTGCTTTTCCTCCCAGCTTAAGCTGCTGATCTGTACATAACACAATATAATCTTTCCTGTTTGTGTTTTCCAAATTTACTTTGGCATCTTAAAACGATTAGTTCATTATCTAATCTGACACACACCCATCTGAGCAATATGTTGACCTGTGCAGTGTTCAAATATTCCTTATCTGGCAGCATAGAGGGTGGGCTTTCTTAACCAACTCCTTTATTCAGGTAATACCATACAAGATTAATTTTGCATATGTTATAGCAATTGTTCTGATCTCAGACACGATTTTGTGTGTGTGTGTGGACTCTGACAACCAGTTCCCTGGCACATACCAAGTGCTGGTTTTAATATGCTGCTACTTCAATGGTGAAAACCCTTTCATCAGTTCCAGTATTATGAGCTCTGCTGAAACTTTGATGTAGGCCTTATTGCTCCTTGGGTCTCTTCAGACAATCTACTTCTACTTATTCTTCAACACAGGGCTTTTTTTTCAGCTGGAGCTCACCAGACCTCAGGTGGGAGCCTGAGTGGTAAGGAAAGGCACAGCAAAGGCACTATGTGCTAGTAACAAAATCCCATTGAGCTAAATCTCATCGTTCATCTGGTTAGCCACTGCAAGAACAGGATGCTGGACTAGATGTGGCCTTTGGTCTGATCCAGTGGGGCTCTTCTTACATTTGTTGCATTCTCGGTTTCTGTTGACAGGTGTCCACCTTAAAACAAGACACTCAATTATACATATAAAATATATAATTCAGAAAGGGGCAGTGCAGTAGACAATGGGAAAGAACCTCTGCCTGGGACCTGAGGGAAGTGGTGGCAATTCTGGGCTAGGCAGACAAATCTAAGTCAGCTTCCTATGAACCTAAGTCATAGCTGTCAACATTTCCCTTTTTTAAAGGGAAATTCCCTTACAGTGGTACCTCGGGTTAAGTACTTAATTCGTTCCAGAGGTCCGTTCTTAACCTGAAACTGTTCTTAACCTGAAGCACCACTTGAGCTAATGGGGCCTCCTGCTGCTGCCGCGCTGCCGGAGCATGATTTCTGTTCTTATGCTGAAGCAAAGTTCTTAACCTGAAGCACTATTTCTGGGTTAATGGAGTCTGTAACCTGAAGCGTATGTAACCTGAGGTACCACTGTATTCCGAATAGGATTCCTCGCAATAAAAGGGAAAAATTGACAGCTATGACCTAAGTGCAAGTAGCACAAGAGAACGCATTGCTCTGATGTTTGAGCACACACTTTGTGAAGCATATCTCTCCCCCAGCAGTGAATTTTAATCATGCATAACAACTGCTTTTACATTTGTCCGTGTACATACCCAGACACCATTCTGATGAAGCTGACGAAGCTGTTCTGCGGAAGGGAGGAGAGCTAAGTGCCTTATTTTCTTCACTCCACTTGCTAAATTATTCCCAATGTGTTAAACAATGTAATTAAACACACACGCTCACATGATAAAAACTCTTTGCTGTTCCCCGTCAGCGCAGGGGGTGAGAGGGAGAGGGAGGGAGAGAGAAGAACAAACGCATGTGTCAGTCCCAGCCTTCAAGCTCTGCTAGTTTTAATTTGAGTTGTGGAATTAGTAATCAGTTTTGCTGGAACACTGTTGCAGGAAATAGATCCTTGCATGTGGCGGGCTTGAGCACTGTTGCAAATGAGTATTTGTTAAGGGGAAACCATTCCCTTGTCATGTTATGCTACATTACGTAAGATTTATTTCCTTTGTGCAGAGAAATGGAAGCCAAAAAGGAACGCTCGCTCTTCGTGTCAGTGGAAGGTTATTTCTGAATTTCATCTGATTCCGTCTTTAAAAAGAAACAGTCTCTCTTAATTAAACAGCATGTGCAGAAATGCTCTTGGTTTATAGGGTTTGTTATTAAAATGAGAAGCAAGGCCAGGAGCTAGGAAAAGGGAGAAATTCAGTCCAGGCCACAGAATATGCAAACTGAAAATGTAGCCTTTCTTCAAAAATGCGCACATCTCTGAACTTTGCAAACAAAAAAGAAAAGTGTACAAAAATGTATGTATTCTGGGAATGTGTGCATAAAAATGCACATATTTTGATGAAAAGACCAGAAAAATGCATCTTTTTAGGAAAAATTGCATACAGAAATGTGAACACCAGTAGAAATGTACACCAAAGCACTGACAATTCCTTTGTGAGGAGCCTTTGAAAAATCATTAACTGATGCTGAAATGCATGACTAACACACCTTTTGAACGGGAAAAAAAAGAAACTAGGAAGAATGGAAATAAGTAGCCCTCTAAAATTGGGGCGGTTAAGCAGTATGCACCTCTGCGGGCAGAGAGTTCCACAGCTGTGGCTAGAAATATCATGATGGGAGGATTTAAGACTGTGAGGAAGTATCACACGTCAATGTGAAAATGCAAACATGTTTCACAGTCAGTTATATTTTTATGTTTTTAAATCCTTTTGTAATTATCATTTTACAACCCAAAGGTGCAGGAGCAGGGTATTACATCGTTCCATATACAAAGCAAACAAACAATAAGGAATAAGAGAAATAAATGTTAACACCCTAATCTAAATCAAGGCATCCATATTTCTCAAGATGGCGTAGATGGTGAATATTGGGCATCTAAGTTTGAAGCGTAAGAAATAAAATCCCACCAGGTGCTCTGCATCCCTCTGAAGACACACAAATTATTCAAATATATTCGAAACAAAATTGTTTAATTTATGGGAACCTTTTAATCAAATATTTAGAGTGGTGTGCTCTGTGCTTGTCACGCATCCCAATGCCTTTCCCCTTATTGGCCAGAACATTAAAAAGGTGGAGCTGGCTAGAGCCTTATGGAACAATTGAAAAGGATACCTAGAGCAAGTTTCCTCTTACTGTCTCCACAGCTGAAATATCTGCAACCATAGAAACCATCAAGCTTTCTTCTCTTCCTCCTTCTGGGCTTGCATGCCAGCCTTTCCTCCAATGGCACACTACCATCAAGCCCTTCTCCAGTTGGGAAATTATTCTAGCTCAAAGGAGGAGCAGGAGGGCTCCTCTGAGCCGTATGGCAGTCCACACTCACACTAAGTGGGATCACACTCTCCTTTGTCTAATACTTTTCAATGGGAGTTAAGCTCCATGGAAGGAACCTGGAATATACAAAGGCTCCACCGCTTTGTGTTTAATCAGTCCCTTTGATGTTGACAATCAGAATTACAGGATTGCGGTGTGACTGCAGTTGGCAAGAGGTGACCAGTGTGCTTATAAAATGTGAGGAAGGAACTGGAAAGCCAATGTTCTCATAAATCTCAGGCACACTTTTAATAATAGCCTCCTATATTGAATTTTGGGCCTTGGCTATCTCATAGATCAAAACAATGTTCTGCGAAGTTACTGAAATCAGCAGTGTCAAGAGGGCTTTGTTTGGAAACTTGGGAGATTATCAGTGGAAATAAAGAGGAACAGAGCCATGAGAGATTTTAATATGCCTTGAGACAGCAAGAGTGAGGAGCAGCTCAGCAGCTCAGTGAGCCTTTGTTAATTTTCTGCTCTGGGAAGGTTTAAATTTTGGGGCACAAATACTTGTGGAATTCCAGACGTATCCACATAAGTTTCCAGATAATGAGATTTCACTCATTATTTGGGAGTTCTACCTTCTTCGGCTCCAGTCCTCAGACATGGTGGTTAATGATATTCCTCACCATTATTGTTTCTTCATTTCAGGAAAGGAATAGGAACCCAACTCCTGAGATGTACCCGAGGAAACCTGAGCCGGATGTGCCAAAGTCAGAGAGAGCAGGAAATGTGACTTCCACTGTGAAATTTAAGAACCAGGACTTTGTTCAGTTGAGAGACCACTGCCTGAATCATGGTGTTCTTTTTCAAGATGAGACATTCCCTGTAAACCTCAGTTCCATTGGACACTTGCCCTTTCTAAAGAAGCCATATACACTCGAGTGGCGGAGACCAACTGTGAGTAGCTACCAAGTGTTAGCAGACCTTGCAGCTTTCGTAAATTAGAGTGGAATAACCATCTATAGTTTCTGGAGTTCAAAGGCTTTATTCATGCAGGAACTATTTCCAGGATGAGCAGAGATGAAGAGAGAGAAATAGCAGACATCTTGTCTCAACAATAAACAGTAAACAAAATTTTGCTCAGCTTTTAGAGGTGGCATTACCTTAGACAGAGGGCTGCAAACAAGTGCTGGCTAGCTTGCTACACAAACAGTGCCCTCTGGTAGTTCAAAGTAATGCATGCCTCAATTATGAACTCAAGAGAAGGAAATATATTTGCCTTTCACCAACACCAAGTTTTACAGCAGACTATCGGCTCCATGTTCCTAGTAAAGTAGTTAAACTCAAAATTTAACTGCAAGCTCTGGTGTGATTAGCCCTTGCCAAGCATTTTTTTAAAAAGTGGAGTAGAAAAAGAGGATTGTGTATATTGTTTCTACTTCCAGCCATGACAAGTTCATTTGAAAGTTAGAACAGTACCTATGGGCATACAACAGTATGCACATTAGAACGTAAGAGCCAACCGGATCAGGCCAGTGGTCAGTCTAGTCCATCATCGTGTTCTCATAAGAGCCAACCAGATGCCTATGGGAAGTCCATAAGGAGGCTCTGAAAGCAACAGCGATCTCTCCTGTGGTTTCCAATAGCTGATATTCAGAAGAACACTGCTTCCAGCAGTAGAAGTAGAACATAGCCATAAGGGTTAATAGTAGCCTTACCTTCCATGAATTTGTCTAATCCTCTACGTTGGTGGCTATCATAGAGTTCTGATCATGCAGACAGCTCTATATTCGTGGACATGATAGACCCTGTTCCAATTTTCAAATGGAAATTTGAGGTCATAGCATCATACATTGAAAGAATGCTAAAAAGGGGCTTTCATTAATTCTGAATCAGAAAGGGGCATTTCCTCCTCCTCCTCAGGTTGCCCAGTGTTCCTCAGAGGAGAGAATAAGAAGGAGGAGAGGGAAGAGGGAAAGAGAGGAACACCCCTTGCCACCATGTTTCTGCACTGGTCACAGAAAATGAGGAGGGGGGAAGGGAAAAATAATAAATACAGTGGAACCTCGGGTTACGTACCGTTCTCCTTACGAACTCTTCGAGTAACGAGCTCCTCTAACCCGGAAGTAGGTGTTCCGGGTAGCAAACTTTGCCCCGGGATGCAAGCGAAAGTCGTGCGCTGGCAGTGCGGCAGCAGTGGGAGGCCCCATTAGCAAAAGTGTGCCTCAGGTTAAGAACGGTTTTGGGTTAAGAACGGACCTCCAGAACAAATTAAGTTTGTAAACAGAAATACCACTGCACTGCTGAGCTATGGTCCTTCCTCTGTATGCATGTAAAGGCTTTATCCTCAGACAACGTTGTGAGGTAGGTTACTATCAAGTTTCATGGATGAGTGGGGATTTGAGCCCTAGCCTCAAGAGTCCTAATCCACTGCTCTAACCACTATAGAACACTGCTCAGACATGAAATACCTTCTCCTTCCTCTCCTTCATCCAAGTTGTTGACATCACTGAAATGTGTACTAGTGAGGGCAGGATGGGGGTAGATGTGGATTTATTTATTTTTTAAAAAAGGTGTAAGAGTCATTTCCCCTTTGTTTTATAGTGTATCTATGAGTGTGGGGTATGCTTGTTTTTTGAAGTTTAGTAACAGTCAAGGGACTATGTCACATTTCAAAGGCTATGCATGTAAATCTATACAAATTAGCAATATATTGAAATTAATTTTAATTGCAAGCCCCAATAAGCAATTTAATGAGCCCACTTTTGTGAGACTAACACTTTTGCCCTATGGCTATATCTTTTCTTAGCTGCCCCCCCCCCCCCAATTTTGCCAGTCATTAATGGTTGGTTTAGCAAACTGACAGTAAAGAAAAATTGCACCTCAATCCAAGATGTCTCTGCTTGTTTTGCATCTTCTGAGTCATGCAGTATCTGGTTATTTAAGTGACAGATAACTCCCCCCCCTCCCGCTGTCACCATTCCAGTTCCAATATAGCAGCTGAGGAGTGAAGCGGGCTTCAATTTTATCTCAGGCATCAACAAGAGAATTGCCAATTACGTTCAGAGTCTGGGATCTTTATAGCTGGTGGTAATGCATAAAGCAGAGAGAACACAGCTTGATTTGCAGATGCCAGGCAGTGCTGACAGCTAGAAACAACTTGTTTTGACTTGTAAAGTGAGCCAATTTGATAACGGGAGTCCCTGAAGGGGAACAGGGTTGGAGCACAAAACTGTCATCTTTGATGCCCTTCTTGAACCTGACATCCATGCCCTCTACCACTTGATGCAAATTACTGAATGCATTGGTGCTGAATTTACTGAAATCCCACTCTTTCTTTTTTAGACCGGCTTTTCTGAGGCTCTCAGAGCAGTCCTAGCCAGGTGATGATGAGCAGTTCCACACCTAGTTAGCTTCCATGGCACTCCTTGAGCTTCTGGTCAGTCTTCATGGCAGGGGTGTGGAACCTGTGGTCCTCCAGATGTTGTTGGACTACAACTCTCCTGATCCCACCCTAACCATTGGCCATGCTGACTCTGGATAATGGGAACTGGAGTCTGACAACATGTACAGGACTACAGGTTAGCCTCTTCTGCAGTATGGTTTGGGAATATAGGGCTAGGAGAGATAGGGGTTGCCAGCTTTCTACTGGCTCCTACTCCTGCACTGTTAAATAACAGCTTGATCTGCTGATGTTAGCAGATGATAATACTGAAATTCATGCCATGGAAAGTTTCGCCTCTATATCTGTAGATTAAATCACAGTTAAAGGTACAGGAGCAGCTTTCATTCTAATCAGCCAGAAACTCTGCCTGAAGCTCATCCAGTCCATTTGTCTCCCATTTGTGCCAGAAGAGCTCACAAGCAATCTTTTGGTAATGCCTTTTAGTTAGGTTCTCAAATCAAAGGAAGCAAGAGCATAGTCTGTAGGTCTCTATGGATCTGGAGTCTAAGGTCTTGCACATAAGCATGCACCATATACATTAGGGGGGGGTGAACCTGTGGCTCCCCAGATGTTGTTGGACCTATATCCAACAAGCCTGGGATGATGCAGCAATAAACGAACGACGACACCTTCCCTGTCCCTGATGCACCATCCTTAACAATGTAGCAGAGACCACCCAGATGTCTTAAAAAAACAAAAGAACAGGAACATGCACCATACCAGACAAAACAAAGAGATTTAACAATCATGCTCCAGTTGGTTCAGTCAAGTTTGCTGTGCTGCATATTGTAGGGAAAGGTTAACAAAATCACAAGAGATTTTCTGACAATCAAACCTAAGGGAGAAGTTTCTTCTTTCTCTGGATTATGCCTTAGGAAAGGAAAACCGGCTCCAGTGCAATGAGTCATGCCCTTTCCTAAAGGTCTTGCGCTACAGATGCGGAACTCGTGCAAATGGTAACTAATGTTGCTTCTCCTCGGCACACATCAATTACTGCCGAAATCTACATCTAATTCAATCAGTTGACTAGGCAGTGACACTTCTCTTATTAAGCAGTCACAGGCAGGAAATGTTGTTTCCATTTCATTAAGCTGATTGAATACAAGCAAACAAATGGACTTTTCCCCCCAGTAATACTGAGCGAGGGAGGACTTTAGGGTTCAAATCTACAGCAACCTCCATAAAAACACATCCAGTTTACTTGCCAACACTGACAAGAGGAAAAGCAGCTTCCTGTGGTGTTGAGAAATAGCAACTTGGGGTGCCAAAGAGCTGTGAATCACGCAGAGTAGTTATTATTAGCCCAGTCTTCAGATTCCTTGCACAATGTTCTCAAGTGTAAGCACTGAGATCCCGGGGTATGGCCTGAAGGCATAGGAGGCCACCACCTTGCTTAAAAGTTATGTCCAAGGCTTGGATGGGGTGATCCCCTGGGAGGTTTGTCACCTTGGAGGGAAGAAAGGCAGCATAGAAATGTAATAACAGTAAAAGAAGAAGGCTATTGACAAGCTGGAATGGGCGCAGAGGAGGGTAACCAAGATGATCAAGGTTCTGGAAACCAAGGCTGTCACATGGAAGATGGAGCACAGATGTTTTCTGCTGCTCTGGAAGGTAGGACCCAAACCAATGGATTCAAGTTACAAGAAAGGAGATTCCAACTAACCATTAGGAAGAACCTCTTCTGATAGTAAGAGGTGTTCAGCAGTGGAAAGAACCTCAGATGGTGGTTGGCAGGTCCTTCATTGGAGGTTTTTAAGCAAAAGTTGGACAGCCATCTGTCAGGGATTCTTCAGCTGTGAGTCTTGCATTGCAGAGCGTTGGATGAGATGACTCTTTTGTTCCCTTCCAACTCTACAATTATATTATTATTATTTAATCTAAAGAACAGAATAGATTTTGCCCAAATGGAGTTTTCTGCCCTGTGCTATTTATGACACTAGTGCGTAAATAGAAGAGGTTAGGCTGGTGCATATGGCTGTTCTACCTGTGGCAATTATTCCCCTTCTAGGAAGGACCATAGCACAGTGGTAAGGCATTAAAATATTTTTTCCTGAGGGTGAGGGGATGAAGATGAGGTTTGTTTGCTTTTTAAAAAAAGCAGATTAACATTTGCCATGGCTGCTGTACATAAAGAATTTCCTGCCTTAGAGAACAGGGCTGGATAACCCCAGAAGTCTCTTTCAGTTCTAATAAACTGAGTTGTTAAGAGGCATGCAAAGCACTCCATTTTCTGATATAGTGAAATGACCTTAAAACAGAACTTGGGCTTTTCTGATTCTCAGTTGCATCCTCCTCCTCCTAAATTGGACTGTACATGTCATTGGAGAAAAGAATATGGCCAAAAGCAAGCCAGTCACAAAACACCTGGGCTACAGAATTTCCCTGGAATATGCAGCTCCCTGACATCTCTGTAGGGTGTTTGGTCTCAAATCAGTCTTTGCAGACAATCAGACCATGCATGCATCTAAATGTCTTCGAAGCTTTAAAGCCATATTTCAACATCAGCTTGTGTATACAGTATGAAAATGAAAAGAGTGACAAGTTATCAGTCAAACCTGTGAAGGAGACAGCAAAATCAATGTGTGCAAGAAAAATGCATTAAGGAGTTGGTTCCCAAATTTCCTGATGTGTTTTGAACCTTCCTCAGAGAAAATGACACATCTAAATTAAAAGGAAAAAGAACAAGATTCTGATTACATTCAATCTCCTACAGGTTACATCAGAGGAAGAGAACTTTGTAAAAAAAACACAATACATTTCTCTCTTGGGTTTACTGGCCACAAAGGAACTGTTGCTCTCCAGAGTTTCATTCAAAGTGGGTTGGGAAATTTGGAAGCTGGATTTTAATAAAATTTACTTGCCGCTCATTGGTCTTGACTTCTTGTTATTCTGTGCAGCCCTCTTTCTGGCTGCAATTTGCTATATCTAGCAACAGTAGTAATTACTTTGTTTTCTAAGCTTGGGATCACTCCCCATGTTATGGTTCATGGCAAAAAATAGAGGCACAAAACCACAGGTGGACTTGCATTTTCACTTTCTCATGTGAATTCTAATATGCAATAGCAGAATGTGAACTTAGGGTTGGGGGGGGTTTGAGACTTTTTCTGCATTTTAGTGATGAAACAACCTGACTTGCACTTCTCAGGCCAATGCAAAATTATCCTTTGAAATCCACACTTTTCTGCATTTTATTACACAATTATTCAACTGAGTGTACAAAAATCTGCAAGAAAGTGTGCATAAAATGCATATAACCAGCACTATCTTCCTAGAAAAGGAGGTGCTGGAACTCACCATGAACACCTCCCTCATTCTCTTAAAATGGCAATGGAGCCCACCTGAGGGGTGAAGGAACTGACTTCCAGCGAGTTCTGGATGGGAAAAAGCAGTGCATAACATACAAAAAAGCATCATTAGGGAAAGTCATTAGTAAAAACATGTATATTCATCAAAACTGAATCCAAAGTGCATATCGGAAAAATCTCCAGTAAAACGCTATCAAATTTTCTTTAATATAATAATCAAGAAAATTTGATGCCATTATTTTAAAAAATGCAAAATTCTGCAGAAATGTGGAGAACTGAATTTAAGACTGGAAATATGAGAAACCAAGAGAAACTGAAATGGACAGATTCATTCGTCTCTGTGCTCACTTTCCACAGGAGCAATGGGTGAGCTCTTCCTCAATATGCGATGGTATATTTTTATAGAAGGGAAGTGCACATGCTCCCCTTTAGCACATTATGGTGAAAAGTGGAAGCATTTGTCCACATGTATATTGGCTTTGATCCTAAGTTAGCCACCCGGGAACAGATATTTGCAAACAGAGTGAAAATGTTTAGTATTTTTCATTTGAGCAAATCAAGTTCAGGCCATGCATAGGAGCTGCCACATTCCTACTGAAGGCTGCAGATCTAAATGCACCTACTAGAAACTAAGGCTGCAATTCTAATTCCATTTACATAGGAGCCAGTTCAATTGCATTCAGCTGAAGTTATAGGGGAGCAGACATACAGAAAAACATGAGTACAAGGAAGGAGGTGTCAAGTAAAGTTCATCCAACAGTATAAAGAAATGAACGTAATTAGCAGCTGTTCATCAGCATTCTATTAAGTAACAGAAATGTGTGTTATTCTCTTTTAAAGGAGATCCTCTCATACCAGAGCCCTCTTTTGATTGTGGATTCTGTGAGCAGATTTGATATTCTTCAAGGGCCTATAGGTAAGATCCAAATTCTATGCTGGCACTTGGGAGTTTGCAGGCCTGCAAACCAAGAGTGCACCTGTTACTGTAGCCTAACAACATCTACTTATTTTATTGCAATGCTATAGAAAGCATTGTTTTCTGCATTAATTGTTTAAGGGGCTATTTGTGTCTTGAGATAGCCTGTTTCTACCTTATCTGTGGGGAAAACCATTTCTCTTATTTTTTTCATGGAAATGAGACATTCTCCAACAGTTCATTGTGGGGTGGAGCTCACTATGAGCAGTGGCCAAAGCATAAGCCCCCCCCACCTGTTTTCATTTGTTTGTTTGTTTGTTGTCTCTGAGACTGTTTTGTTTGTTTTGCATCCTGCGCATGATGCAGACCTTATATAGCTGTGGGGCATGGTGGGAGAAAAATGGCAGCCAACACCACCACCAAAACAATGGTAGAGACTTCGGAGAATGTCGGGGAACCAGCCCACCAGGTGCGGAGGAAAAATGACGAGGAGTCATGGGTGAAGGTTTAAGCAAGGAGTGAGCTCTCTCTCCCAGCAGCCTTGCATGTTTATTAGCCTTGCGCACATTACATCATGTTGCATATACACGTGTAGCACTCGGGTGGAAAACAGCTAGGGTTTGCATTTCTTAGAATAACTATTCCCTACCAGGATATAAGCTTTGCGGTTAGACAGCGCGACAGTGACCCAGGCGTGTGGGGGAACAAGTCAGCAGATGCTTCCTCTTGCACAATCTTGCACAAGGGTGCTATTTTTCTATTGCATCCCCACATGCCCTCCTTTTTTATATTATTTAATCAGAGTCATAAATTTCATTCCGAGGCAGAAGCTCGCCAGGGTCGCACACAGCGCGCTGGTAACCAGGTAGGCCGTCCATCCAGGTCCACTGCCGCGTAGCCGCGTCCCCAGGAGATGAGTGGCACAGGACCATGCCATGTTGGATCAGGTAGCTGTCTGTAAGATACAAGAGGTCGAGCCAAAGGCTCTGCTTTTCGAAAATGAATCTCAGCCGGTGTATATTCCCTATTATGGGGATGCAAATATGGTTAAGAGTGAATAAAACAGTATGCACAATTGAAGGAATCTCGGCAGAGGGGGCATTTCGACCTCCAAGTTGTTTGGACAGCAGAGTCTTGAAGGTCAGGTGCGCCCTCTCCACAATCGCCTGTCCTGTTGAATTGAAAGGCAAACCATGGATTAATTTCACATTCCATAAATCACAAAAGGATGAAAACTGAGAGGAAATATAGGCTGGGTCATTATCCGTTTTAATGCTTTGTGGCTTACCCATCACAGCAAAACAGCGCAGGGTGTGCTGAATGATGTGACAAGCGGTCTCACCCTTCAATGGGGTGGCCCAGATAAATCCAGATGAGGTGTCCACTGTCAAGTGAACTTTTGAAAATGGGGCGAGCAGAGGGGTGTGAGTAACATCCATCTGCCAAACCGCAAGAGGGGACGTACCCCTAGGGTTCACCGCATCAAAAGGAATCATGGTTGGAGCCTTAGAACAGATAGAACATTGAGAGACAATGTCTCGTGCCTGTGCAATAGGGATTTTAAACATTTTTGCCAAAACTTTAGCAGGCTGGTGAAAGGGAGAATGAGAGAGAATAGGGTCAGAAAACAAAGAAAACACTTCAGATCGCAGTGCAGCGTCTGCCACGGCATTTCCCTGAGCCAAAAACCCTGGGTGATTGGTGTGGGAACGAAGGTGTGCAACATAAAAAGGATGACGGCGTTCTTGAATAAGATACTGCAAGGTAGAAAAAAGAACAAACAAATCAGCATCTAACGCAGGCGTGATATAAGAAACAGGCAGAGAAGACAGAAGGCGATACACATATTGTGTATCAACAAGCAAATTAAAAGGTTTATCAGGAAAGAGTTGAAAGGCAAGGATTACAGCAGCAAGTTCAGCCCGCTGGGCGGACCTCTGTTGCTCAGTAAATTCAGTTTTCCATTTTTCACCCTCTTCCCATGCTACCACCCCCCGCGTTTTTGACCCATCAGTGAAAAGGGTAAGGGCAGAGGGGATGGGGGTTGGAGAAAGAGCAGTTTTTAAAGTATAGACAGTTTGAGAAAGAAAAGACAGGCGTGGATCAGAGGGGGGATTATGCGTGATGGTTCCCAAAAAATCCACAAGTGCTACTTGAGTAGCCACGGAGGTGGAAATCAGGTGTTGTGTTTCTGTGAGTGAAAAAGGCAAGTAAATTTTTTCAACGTCCAGTCCAGAGAGGGCTTTTGCTCGAGCGCGCCCTTTAATTACCAAATCCATTACAGCCGCTGGAGAGGAATAAATGTTACGCGGTGGAGTATGCGGAAGGTGGATCCATTCCACAATGTTGACACCCGAGGGGGCAGCCGATTTCTGTGAGTAGAGAATGGCTGTAGGCAGCAAAGGTGTGGAAAAAATTGCCAAGGATAACTGCACATTGTGCAAAGTGTCTATGCGATCCACCATTCGTTCTCTTAATAAAGCATTAACCTGTTGTAAGGCTTGTAGCATTTCTTCTGTAACTGGGATGACTTCTCCGGGTAGTTTGTGTCCTTGTAAGGCAGAAAACAATGGTGACAAGGTGCTAGTAGGCAGATTAAGGTAATTCTTTATCCAATTCAGGTGTCCCAAAAGTTGTTGAAGGTCAACCAGCCGTAGGCGGGCAGGAAAAGACAATTGGGGAACAACCGGAATGGCTGCTTGTTGTGTCAATTTATGTCCAAGATATAACATAGGCAAAGTTTGCTGAACCTTATCTGGGGCAATACACAGTCCAAAATCTGTGAGGGTAGATGTAAGGTCTCTTAATAATTCCACTTATATGTGCTTCGCAGCCACAAGGATATCAATTGGGTGGAGGCTTTGACAGGCTGGCGCTTCTCCCCCGACACCCAAAACCTGCGCAGCTGCCTTTGTGGGCCATTCGGGAGGCCAGTCTTGTTTAGCAATCACAGTAACATCTGCCCCTGTATCCAGAACCCCCTCTACCTCACGTCCACCCAGTGTCATTTTTAATGTAGGGCGCTGAGCTGTGAGAGGCATTGCAGCAGCAATTAAGGGGGTATCTGTAGGAGTTGTGGCATCCGCAGGGAGCAGTATGACTTTAGCCACTGGCGTGCCAGATGAAAGACCTAAGAGGGGGGCTGCTTGTTTAATTGCAGTCCCCAGTGGCGTCGGCGGAGGCTGATAATCTGGTGGTCGTGGCGGAGTAAAAGGTGGTGGTAGAAGCGGTGCAGCCGGATATATGAAAGGCATATTCAGGACTGTTTTTTGTTGTGGTTGCAACGAAGCCAAGAGGATGTTTTTGGGCGTAAGAGTTGCCATGCAGCCACGGACTTTAGCCCAGGCACTGAGGACGTGAACATTTATGCGGCTATGGCCATGAAAGTGGTCGCCAATTCTGTTCCAGGCTGGAATTTCCCATGTCCTGTCCTCAGGGAACCATGGACAATGTTCATCTATGGCCAGAATCAATGCAATTAGATCACCTTCAGGTACTTGCTGTTTATTTTCCCGAAGGAGGTGCTGCATGTCTTTTAAAAATTGTTTCTGAGGGTTGGAGAGCGCAGAACCCATGATAAAAATAGAAAAATAGCTACTCACCGGGGATCCGAAGATGAGAAGGCGCCTTGAGCCACAGCCGGGCGGGTGAGTAGCAGTGAGGACCGTCTTTGACAGCACGCGTCCTGGAAGCCGTTCAGGCAATCACACGAGGCACCATTTGTCGGGGAACCAGCCCACCAGGTGCGGAGGAAAAATGACGAGGAGTCATGGGTGAAGGTTTAAGCAAGGAGTGAGCTCTCTCTCCCAGCAGCCTTGCATGTTTATTAGCCTTGCGCACATTACATCATGTTGCATATACACGTGTAGCACTCGGGTGGAAAACAGCTAGGGTTTGCATTTCTTAGAATAACTATTCCCTACCAGGATATAAGCTTTGCGGTTAGGCAGCGCGACAGTGACCCAGGCGTGTGGGGGAACAAGTCAGCAGATGCTTCCTCTTGCACAATCTTGCACAAGGGTGCTATTTTTCTATTGCATCCCCACAGGAGAAAATACTGTAAAGTGACCTTTTTCCAGGGACAGGGATGAGAAAAAGAAAAATATCTGAAATGGTCTCAGAGAAATAAAAAGCCTGCTGAGAAATTTCAGCTCAGCTCTAATTATAACAGGCTTGTGAAGAGCAGAGGTTGAGAGGAGAGAAGTAAGTTGGGATGAGGGAACAGATAAAGTTAATGCAGTTGCCTTAAGAGAAAACAGGTGAGCCAGCGCCCTGCAAAGTGATGCTGACTGAGTCAGTGCAGAGACCGAAAGTAAGGGGTCATTTGGTCACTGTGATGGAAGAGAAAATTATTGCAACAGATGGAGGAGAGAAACTAGTGAGCAGAAAATGGAGAAAGTCTACATGAGAGATGACCTGGATATGCAAAAGGTTTTTAGCAGCCGATTCCAAAAAGAAAAGGTAAATTTTGTACAGGCTGCAAATGAAGGAGTGAGTGGAATGATTTAACAGCAGCCTGGATGTGGGAAGAAAATGAAAAAGAGTAGCCAAAGATGGCCCCACAGTTGTGCTCGGTGAAGGTAGGGGAGATAATAGGATTTTTCAACAGTGACAGGAAAGTGTGGCAGAGAGGGAAGGTCTGGATAAGAAGACAGAGAGTTCAGTTTGACACATTGCTGAGATGCTCAGGCGGAAATGTCAGCGAGGGAGCTAGTGATTAAAAAAGATTGTCCAGAAGGGAATGAAAAATAAACCTGTGAATCATCAGGTGGTGATCTGCAGCCTGTCTGTGCTGGTTCCCTTACTTTACATGTATGGGAGAGTGATGTCTGGCCCTTTTGTGCATAGGAAGAGATGGGGATGTGCTTCTTTTCCCTTCACTACATGTTTAATATAGTGATTTATTTGTATATGTTTAATCAGTTTTAAATCCTATTTAAACATGCAGGCTGCAGGCTGCAAACCTGGGTGGTTTGAAATCAAGCCACGCAGGGAAAGACACAGGCAGGGGCTTAGGAAGGGGAGTGTGGGGTGTGTGGTCTGCCCCGGGTATCATCCTTGAGGGGGTAACCAAATGGCACACCGCGGGGGGAGGGGTGGCACTTACTGCGGGGCCTGGCCTGCAGCGCGTCCGAGCCACACATTTCTCCTGGGAGTGATGTGGTGGCTCAAGGCCCTGCGCTGCCCGAAATGGCAGTGTGGGGATTGCGTCTGCCAGGCGGACTGCACAGGCAGCTGGGTGTGGCACCCCCCTGGGCGGATCGCCACGCTGGCCCCATGCACAGATCGCCCCACCCCCGTGGGCAGCTTGCCCCACTCCCACCACTCCCAGTGCCGGGCCAGTTAGCTATGCCCCTGGACACAGGAGTTTTTAGGCACTGCCAATTGGTTGATCAAACCCTTCTTTTTGGCAAGGAACCGTGTCCTTACCTGCCCCATGGTGGACTTCATCTATGACAACAGGCATAGGGCAGGAGGACACGGCTTGGGGAAAACAGCCTCATGGGCTACATTAGGATACCTTCTGGGCCTAATTAGACCTGAATAGAACTCCTGTGAATAACATTTGAGGGAAATGTTTCTCCTTTAACAAATATAGACAACCATTGCAAGTTGTACAATTTATGTTCTGAACCAAGTAATTATGAACTTTGGAAAAATCAATGCCTGCTAGGAGAGGGTGTAGTAGATTGATTGTGGAATTAATTACAACCTCCGTCTTATCTTTTCCAAGGTGATTGTTGGGTTCTAGCAGCTCTTGGTTCTTTGACCTTACAACCACGGTTCCTGGAAAACGTGATTCCAAGAGACCAAGGATTCCGACACAATTATGCAGGGATTTTTCATTTTCGGGTATGTAAAAGAGTATGTTGGTGTTGTGTCATTTTGTATTATGTTTTCAGATGAAACTCCAGAACCTAGAGCTGCTTGTGGGTAAAAGTAGTGTTTTATTTCATGCTTGCCACAGTCAGTAATCAAAATGTAGGTTTAAGAGCAAAAACTTAGCATATAGAGGGAACACAGAACATCTTAATTAAATTATGTAAAAGTTAAATATACATAAAATAATTAATTAAAAGGTCCCTCCAGGGAAATGAAAATTCTAACAATTTTAAGTCATTTGGCCCTCTTTACAGTCAACACAACTATGGACTAGATCTAGCTACTGTAAGTAATAGTGTCACTCTGGATAGGGCAGAGCTATGGATGTTTGATTCATCTGGATAACCTACCCTAACTATTGTATACATTTTGCCTTAATATATGGCTTTGCCATATACTGATTTTTATTTTTTTTACCACTCCCACTCTCCATCAATTAATGAGGAAAAAGTTGCAGTAGAAAATTATCAGAGAAAGAGCAACAACAATGAAGTTCTGATAGGCTTGCTGCAGAATTTTAACTGAGCCTTCCCCACTTTCAAGATGGCTGAGCATTTTAGTGAATGCCCTTTTCTTTCATTCAGCAAGACCTCTCCAATGGTCAGCATTCAACAGCCTTCCCAGATGAACTGCATGTAATCTTTTGGTGGGCTTTCCAGTAAGAACAGGAAAACAGGGAGTCTGCCTGCCTTGTGCCTGACAGCTATTTGTTTTTCCTGCATTTCTTTAATGTGAAATCTTGTTACTTTTATTACAATCAGTGTGGAAAGGTGTTTTTTTAGGTGCAAAAGGAGTTCCTTCAAAAACAAAATCAGTGAGTGCGGCAATCTCAGGCAGTTGGTATCTAGCACCCTGTGCTAGGTAGAGCAAGACATTTTGATGTTATGGTGGTCTTTTCAGATCAGGAAGACCGAGCAGCCAGGGAGGCTGCAGAGCAGTTGAGAAATGTTTGATGCAGGTGTAGGAACCTTTAGCCCTCCAGATGTTGCTGAACTACAGCTCCCATCAGCCACAGTCAGCATGACCAATAGCCAGGGATGATGTGAATTGTAATTCAGCATCCTTTGGAGGGCCAAAGTTCCTCACACCTGGTTTAATGTAAATTAAAAGGCACACACATGCACCATCTTTGACTACCTCACAATGATAAGGTGCATTCCATCTTGAACTCACCAAAATAATTATTAAATTCTAAAACACCCTGTGAATGAGGCAGAACCACAACAACTTTTTTATTTGTACCCTGCCCATCTGACTGGGTTGCCCCAGCCACTCTGGGCAGCTTCCAACATATAGTAAGTAGCCTCTCTTGGGAAGAAATAAAAACTTTTGAGAAACCAGAGGTTTCAGCACAACACGACTTTGAATTACTCTCTCCAATAAAGGTTTAAAATAGACTCTGGAATTACTTCATGAAAAGCTTGTACGCATTATTTAAGAGCATTCCAGTCTTCTTATTAAGAAGCAGAATTTATTATGGTATTTGAAAATATTTCCCACTATCCTCTTATCAGGAACTCAGTACACCTGCATCTACTTTTCTTCTGACAAGAAGATCAAGCTAAACCAAACAAAGACCAACCCAAACATTCCTACCCCCGAATCAAACATCTTTGTCCATAATGCTCTTAAATTATCTCTTCAAAGTTGCTGCTAGCGCAGCACAGCTTGATAATTAGTTTTTATGCAACTTGGTAAAGAATGCACCATTTCCTCCCACAAAGAGATAAAAAAGCCTATTTTCTATTTCAGTCATAGTGCCTGCCATTTCTATATTACTTCAAAGGACTTTGAGAAATTGGAAAGCACTGATTTAACATCCCCATCCACAGAGATTAGTCATAAAGCACCTGATGTATTTTCATGCGTATGTTCGGCGGGTGGCGGTGAGGTGCAGACGGGGTCGCATTGCTCACCTGGCTTCCCAACCCTAAGTGTAGATGCAAGTTACTGAGAGGGAAAGAGGTAAGATGCAGGGAACTCAACGTGGGGGAGACATGGCAGCAAAATCAATGAAACGCCCCTGCTGTGCTAGCCCTTCTCACCTGGGGATGGGCGGGGGAAGAGATCTGGCTCACCAGACCAAAGAATTCCCCCAGCCCTGCCTTAGGGGCAAAGCCATTGCTTAGCTTGGTTTCATTGTTCTTGCTTGCAGTTCATTATGCCCGGCCAGGAGCTGAAAGAAGCCTAGCCTATCAAATTCTCAACCCCTCTTCCTCTGGGGTTTTGTGGAATTGTAGCAATTTTATTGGTTCACCCTTTTTTCTAGATCACATGGCGTGCTTTTGAAAAAACAACAAAGAATGGTAGTGACAAGTTTTGCAATTAACAAATTAAACAAAATTGTGTAGCTCAAGGGATCCTAACAGCTCCACAGCATGGTTTTCCTTTCCTTTGTGCGAAACAGGAGAGCTTGAATTAATCACCAAATAAAAGGGGGATTTCTGTTTTATTGTGAACTTTACTCTTGATCCTTGGAAATCTTCCAATATCCAGATAAAATGGCTGCAATCTCTTGAAAGACGCCTTCTTGTTTGCACTTTAGCCCCACTGCTTTCTGCGGTGTTTGAACAAAGGTGCATTGCCGTTTCAACCTTAAACCTTCATAGTCAATAGGCCAGCCGCCTCGTGCTACTAGCTGTTTGGCATGAGCTTTTGACTGATGAAAAAAGCCCTCCAGCATCAAAGAGCTTGGAAAGATGGTACTCCGAGTGTCTCCATGCATTTGTTCTCTGCCAATCAGCAACAATGATTAAAGGTAGAACAAATTGGATTGTTTTTCCTGGCTTGAAGCTGTGCTTTCACTTTGATGGTTCAGATAAATGCAAGTTGCATCCAAAACCTTTCTCGCTCTTGTTATGCAAAATTTAAACTTGGCTACCTTGATCACCGTTTCAAGCTAAAAAATAATTTGGGAGCTATAGAAGGTTGGAGAGACATCAAATGCTGCCTTTTGTTTCAAACTTCAGCCACCCTTTTTTGGTAGATGATTCTTGAGCATATTAAATCAAAAGAGCATACAGGCAAGAATAGAATTCTTACTATTCAATAGGGTTTCCCACTCTGCATTTAAATCAGATACCCTAGGTTGGTGGTGGCAGTATGTCAGGCTTGGGCAGTGGGCACCCCTTAGATCAGGGGCCCTTGGCCAGTGGCACCAGCCATAACTATATTCTTGCAAGCCACCCCAATCACCAATGGTGTGAGATTCCAGGAGTTCCAGGCATGTGCCCAGAATCCTGCTTGCTTTGAATGAGGAACACAACCAGGACTGTGGTGCCTTTATGAAATATGGTTTATTTACACGTATATGCAACCTCAGCCTAAGATGGAGGGACTCACAGCTTAAATGCCCCCCAAAATTCTTGCTTCTCCCATAGTCACAGCCTTGAATTCAATCAGAAATCAAGCATAGCTCTCTCTCAGTTCCTGCCTGCAGCCTCTAGCCTAGCTCTCTCTCACACACACTGGCTATTGTATTTCTCACTACCCACCCAGTGAGGGAGAGAGCCTGCCCATTTGACCTCTGGCATGGAGCAACTTCTTTGTTATACTAAAGACCATACTTAAAGGAAAAGGTAAAGGGACTCCTGACCATTAGGTCCAGTCGTGACCGACTCTGGGGTTGCGGCGCTCATCTCGCTTTATTGGCCGAGGGAGCCATCATACAGCTTCCGGGTCATGTGGCCAGCATGACTAAGCCGCATCTGGCAAACCAGAGCAGTGCACAGAAACACCGTTTACCTTCCCGCCGGAGCGGTACCTATTTATTTACTTGCACTTTGACGTGCTTTCAAACTGCTAGGGTGGCAGGAGCAGGGACCGAGAAACGGGAGCTCACCCCGTTGTGGGGATTTGAACCGCCGACCTTCTGATCGGCATGTCCTAGGCTCTGTGGTTTAACCCACAGCGCCACCCACATCCCTTAAAGACCATACTTAGGTGGCAACTATTGCCCTTAACTCACCAAGAAGCTTGCCTGGCTGGTTCAACAATAGAATCTCCATTAGATTGTAACCCTTGCTGGCTCCAGGACCCCAGGAATTCAAAGGGAGCTTCCTTCTGCTGAGTCCAATCTTTGAACTATGTAGCTTGATGTTTTTCACATTGTCTAGAAGCTCTCCATGGTTTCAGATGGGTCTTATCCAGATCTCTGGGACGCAGGTGGCGCTGTGGTCTAAACCACTGAGCTTCTTGGGCTTGCCGATTGGAAGGTCAGCGGTTCAAATTCCCGTGGTGGAGTGAGCTCCTGTTGCTCTGTTCCAGCTCCTGCCAACCTAGCAGTTTGAAAGCACACCAGTGCAAGCAGATAAACAGCATTTCTATGTGCTCTGGCTTCCGTCGTGCTGTTCCATTGTGCCAGAGGTGGTTTAGTCATGCTGGCCACATCACCCGGAAAGCTGTCTGCAGACAAACACCTGCTCCCTCGACCTGAAAGTGAGATGAGTGTCGCAACCCTATAGTTTCCTTTGACTGGACCTAACCATCCAGGGGTCCTTTACCTATCCAGATCTACCTTGAGAAACTGGACACTGAACCCGGGACCGTTTGTCTTCATGTACTACCTACACGTACTACCACTGAGCTATGGCCACTTTCTGCAAAATTACATTTTAACAGGGAGCAGAGGAAAGGGAAAAGAAGATAATGCTACAAAACACTGCGTATAAGGAGTGGAAATTATTACTCAGCATCAACATTAATCACAGATGTGGATTCAAAACCAAAGCAACTCCAATGATCTACCCTGGGAAGCTTACAATCCCGTTTTTGTTTGTACTTCGGAAACAGCCTGGTACTAGAGCCATGATTTTAGGATGGCTTGGATATTGTGGCAAATATTCACAAAACTGCATTTTATTCAGATGATCTCTGCTTAGGAACATGCTGTTAAGCAAAGAAGGAATGAAGCATCTAACAGGATTGCCCCAGTATTCCTCATTTCCCTTTCATGTTGAAACATGGCCATGTTCTGTTCACCCTTGTTCCTTTCCTAGGCCCCAGCCTTGGAAGTTATAGCCACAACTGTGACAAATTTATCCCAGACACATCAATTTATATCTTGATGCTGCAACTATGGAGATTTTGTCCCATGCTGTTAGCAAAGGCATGACACACTACATTAACCTGCTAATGATTGCAAAAATGGATCTTTTGGTTTGTCCCCAGCGAACTCTATCTTTGCTTTCTTTCTTGAAACACTTCAGCAAATTCATTCACATGAATTTGCTAGAAGAGCACCTGTACCATCCAGCTGCTTAAGTGGCCAGCAGACTCCTTTCCAACCGTTCAACAGACAGAGGATAGCTTACTATGGCAATCTTATTTTACAGTAGATATCAATATTTGATGGGCTTTTGTTCTCTATTTTCTTATTAAAAAAACTGAACAGGAATATTGTTTACCCCCCCCCCCAATAATTTCAAAAAAGCAAAGGAAATCGGAAAGCAAATTATATGTAATCAGTAGTTAATTGCAATGGAAGATCAACAGAGAACTGGGTGACAATTGACCTTATTGTGTGAAAATAATTTGTTTCCAGCCTTCTCTGAGAACTTGTGTATTATTGCAACATTACAGCTAAGTAAATCATACCTGTGGGTTCAGATGCACAACATCCCTATGATGTCAGGGACTGTTCTGAGGAGGAGTGCACTGAAGAAGAATGGTAGGAGCCACTCCCTCCCCCTGACCTTGAATCTTCCCAGGAGGAGGAGGAGGACAGTATAGATTTAGAACAGTGGTTTGCAGAGGGGCATAGTTCAGAAGGCAGAAGCTAGGAAATACTGGGTGGGGAACAGCTAGCAGAAGAAACACTGGAAGAGAGAGATTGAAACAGATTCACAGTCTTTGGGCAGCATTCCCCTCCACTTTCTTTTGTTTCTCGCTGTGTTTATTAAAGAAACTAACTGGTAAGACTTTCATTTGATCTGCTTATTTACTGACACGACACGGGGGAGGAAGCCAATTTCCCGAAGCCTGACATACGAGGTGGCTTAGACTAAGAGAGGCTGCTTCCCCTTTCTCCCGCAGCCTGTAGGAATTACTCCTGTTATGAGACAGTTGAGGGAAGGTGGAACCTGATGGAAGAGGTCTTGCAGCAGAGCAGATGGGGCAACCTTACTCCTTTCTGTCTCTAAGGAAGCATGGTTTTGCAGAACCAGTAAGAAAGGGGATACTTCCATTTTGTTTTCTTTCTATTAGTGTTTTATTCTTCCAAACAGATGTCATAATTCTGAATCTATTTGAGTAAAGAAATCTGGCAATTTCAAATACCTTGCCTCCTGCCACCTAATTGGCAGAGGGACAGTCCCCTTAAGCTCATTTTTTCTTTTAATTTTCATTGCTTCTTACAAATCAATGAAATGCTCCACAAAAATAGTAATTTAAATTGCAATTAGAAGAGCTTATTGACAGGTGGGGAAAAAACCCAGTTTAAAGAATGAAAATGGTATGGCACTTTCAAAGCTTCACAAGCTCAAACAAGCATTCCAGTATTGAAAATAACATCACAATTTGTCAACTGCTTCTCTGTCCATAGGAGGCTGAGAAACAGACTTTCTGAGCTGGTTGTGGTTCGTATGGAGGCTGAACTGGATCCAAAGAAGCAGCTATAACACACCATTTGAGGCAAATGGCACATGGGGCATAAAGGACCCTATGGAGGAAGGTTGCAGTTCAGTGGCAGAACGGATGCTTTGCATAGGAAATGTCCCATGTTCAAGTCCTGCAGTCTTCAGGTAGGGCTGAGAAAGAGCCCTGTCTGAAGAAGAGTGTGACTGTGAAGAGTCATTGCCAAGAGATGGAGAACCTGTGACTCTCCAGATGTTGGCCATGCTGATTGTGTTTGATGGGTGCTAGAGTTCAATAACATCTCGAGCACCAAATGTTTCCCATCCATAGACCAGGAGTAGCCAACAATGTGGCCTCCAAATATGGATTACAACTCCCGAGCCACCATAGCCAATGGTAGGTGAAGTGTAGGTAGGTTCCCACAAGACACAGTGATAACAGCAAGAACCTTTACTGAACTAAGAGAACTGGACAGCAGGGTCAAAACAACTGCTTATATACATTTCTGAAGGCCTGGGCCACTTCCACTCCCAATGCGATTGGCTGTCTAAACTTCCAAGCTGCGAATCATGACTCAGAGTTTAAGGGCCAATGGCAGAGGCCGAAATCCTGAAATGTTCTGTGATTGGATATCATGTATCGAATCAGAACACAGTAGCTCAGAATCCTTAGTCCAGACTCAAGCTCAGGCAAACACAGACCACTCAATACATAACACCAGGGGTGATGGAGGTGCTAGTCCACAGGATCAGGAGAATACCAGGTTGACTACCTCTGAGGTAGACAATATTGAGTGGGAAGGACCAATTGTCTAGTAGAACACAGTTTACTGTGTACTCATTGGATTGGCATTTAGAGTTTTCAGTCAGAAAGCTTTCCTGTGCTGGGAAAGTGCTAGCTGTGGACAACCCACGCATGCTATAAGGGTAGCTTAACTGTACGGCACTTTCTCTTTTCTAGGATAATAAAATTAAATAAAAAATTTGTTTCTTATACCCTGCGCACCTGACGGGCTGCCCCAGCCACTCTGGGAGGCTTCCAACAAAAATACAAATCAAACAAACAAAATCAAACATTAAACATATGGGGAACCATTGGCCCTCCAGATGTTGCTGAACTACAACTCCCATCAGCCTCAGCAAGCATAGTGAATGGCCAGGGATGATGAGAGTTATAGTCCAGCAACATCTGGGGGACCAAAGGTTCCCCACACCTGGCCTAGAAGGAATTCATCTTCTTCATAAAAGAAGCTTATCCTTCTTCTATTTTTGTTTTTGTTTTGTTCCCCAAGTTCTGGTACCTTGGAGACTGGCTGGATGTGGTGATAGATGACCGGCTGCCTTTTCTCAATGGAGAATACTTATCCGTTCATCCCCGGAGCAGAAATGAATTCTGGCCGCCACTGCTTGAAAAAGCCTATGCCAAGTAAATACTCATAGAACCTTTCTCTCTTTCATGCTCTGTTTAATGATTGTGACCTCCCAGCGATGGATGCTTTAGGTAAAAGGAACCTGTGCCAAGGTGCCATGCTTGAGGAGGATCACAGACAACTATTCTGTGGTTCGTATAAGTAACAAACACTTGCAAAGTATATCTGCAGTGGCAGAAGCTGTAGTCAAATGTTAGCTCCACATGTTGTTGGTGTAGTTTAGTGGTTTACATGTATATTGAGTTCAATGGGGTTTAATCTCAGGTTATGTGAGCGTAGGACTATAGCCTTAGTTACTGGAATGGGGATGGAAAACCTTGCTTCTGGTTATATAACCACCTAATCCCTATCTTGAAATCTATGCCTGTATTCCTTCTCCATCTCCTATCTTTGCCAACTCTGGTGCTCTCCAGAGGTTTTGGATTACAACTCCAATTAGCCCATCCCTGCAAAACAACAAAGCAGGGAGTGTGGCAGCAGCACAAAAGGTCAGGTAATGAGCTGGTCTTAAAGTGCTGATTTTGAGAGACCGAAGCATTCTTTAGAAAGAGTTGACTCAGGTACCACTTTGCTGAGCAGCGTTTTCATTCCAGATCGCTATTTCATTAAGATGGCAAGAGATGCTGTTTATGAGATTTTCAGCAACAAGGTTTTCCCCTGTGTATACTGTAAATTCCTTTCTTGTCAGTTTAGGTTGAGAACATTATTTTAAAATACAATTAGCCATGGATTTCATTTTCTGAGTCTCTGTGTTACTCAGATAGTGTGCTTACTGTGAGTTTTAATGCCATGTGCTCCTGTTATCTACAGTCACTTCCGATTTGTCTTTTTCCTTTCCTTTCCTTTTTCTTTCTTTTGTTCTTTTGTTCTTTTTTTGCGTTCGCAATCAAAAGCCCAAGATAAGGCAACAAGGCTTGAAAGATGCCTTCTGGTAGCCAGTCTTGTTACTATCTGATGAACGCTCAATGACCTGAACAACAACAACAGCGAAAAGGAATCTGAGATTAGTGCTCATGTTGTACATATATCTGCCGTGCTTAATTCCAAACGTTGCTTGTATGCTTTCTCATCTCTATCAGATCTCTTTGCAACAGTGGCAAATTGTTTTCGAAGTTAGAAGATTGCAAATATGCCACCAGGGTGGTTGCTTCAGAATGTGGCATGCAATGGGGAGTTTGTGTGCAAAATTTCAGCACTGTACAAAGCCTGCCTAGGGATGACTTCAAGATTAAACTGCAGAACAAAACACGAAAGTATCCCCAAACACAGTGTATCTTAGGACCATTTTTATGATGCTTTCTTTAACTTTCTTCATGCTTCATGAAATAGTGTTATATAACCATAGGATCAGGTACCCATTTTTCAGAATCGTTATTTTATAACAGTTAGAAATAAAGAGATCAGTTTTTTATAGTTATCACAGATTATCTGTGTCACTTTTCTATGTGTCCATTCATAAATCCGCCCCGCCCCAGTTTCTACATTTATCTGCTTTTTAAAAATTCTCATTTAAATGCACGTTTTAACATACTTTCTCATAAAATATACACCAAATTCACAAATCTAGCTCAAAATATGCATTTTGATGCTAAAGCATCGCAAAAATCAATTAAGTGTGAGATCTGAAGGCTATCTATGTTCTGATTTGTACATTTGTCTGGGCGGTATAGATCAGGCCAACTAGTATCCTAATTTACAAAGAAAGGATAATTTTGTTTAGTTTGCATTTTTAATAAGAGAACCAACCAAATTCGCAAATCTAGACAAAATCACAGATTAGAATATAATTTCCCTTTGAATTCCACTCAGTCTTGCAGTTCTTGACTCAAAAAAGAAACAGTACAATTTCTAATGGATTTCATCTTAAACTGTTTCAATACCATTTAAATATGGATTTTCATGCATGTTTAAATGCTGTAAACACAAAGTAATATGGAATGAGAATGGAAGGGATTTATAAATGAACAAATAGGAAATTGACAGGGACCAGTAATGGACTGGTGTGTCAGTTCCTATCCTGATTTACACATAGTCCAATGCAGGAATAGGGAACCTCACGCCTGGAGGCCAAATGCAGCCCTCCAGGTCTCTCTCCGTTTGGCCCTCAGGACTTTCCCCAGGCCACACCCCTCATTGGTTTACTGCACTTCAGGGGGTTGGACTAGATGACCCTTGGTTCCCCTTCCAACTCTACAATTCTATGGTCTTGCTTTGCACCTTGAGTGTTTTTGCCAGGCTGAAATCAAGACTAGAACTCTGATAATGTAAAAACAAATGTCAGATTCAAGCTCTGGTTCTAAATTCGAGATTTCCATGGGAGCCAGCTCATAGGGACAATATTGCCTCTGTACAGAATAGTTTGAGCCATTCTTAATTGCTCACATACCCATGATCCCATTGAGAATGTAATATATGTCCTGGTGTGGCCACAGATTTATAGTCTGTCATGGAATTCTACTCAATATTGATCCAGAGCAGAACTTAGATGTATCGTTAGCAGACTAAAAACTTAAACACGTTGCAGGATTCCCCCAAAATAGACCAGAGGCGATTATATTTTATCCAGCAGAGCTTTACTGCTACTGAAGGCAAATGAGCATAATGGTCAGAAATCGAATACATTCAGGATTGGCACTGTCCATAAGAAATCCAGTTGCAGCAGACTTCACTTAAACTTACAATAACTTATAATAAGTCTAAACCTTAACACTAAGCATACTATGTACAGAACACCACACCAGAAGGAAGAGAGATAGAAAGTGAAAGTGAAACCCAGGATCCTTCTGGCCTTATTTTGACAGTCAGCATGACCTTGACAGAAGAGATAAGAAAACCAGTTCAAGTCAATTGTACTCAGCTTCTCTGAAGGTATAACCCAAACATCATGAACCTTCTGCTTGTTTCTTTCACACACAGAAGCTTCCAGAACCCTCTTGAATTTAGTACAATAGGAAAGATCTCTACACATCAGATCAATGCTTTATGTACTAAGAAATGCAAAGTGACACACCCATGGTGATCTGGTAGCTGAAGTGTTTCTGCAGCTGTGGGATGTGGTGTTGTGTGAGGGAATCCCTCTCCCATTCTGCCCCTTCTTCCTTTCCACCAGCTGCAGGCAACCTGCTCCCTTTGGCAGCTTCATATTCCCTTTGCCAACCAGGTTTTCTAATACGCCTGCATTAAATTGGCAATTTAAGGATACATATTGCTTTGAACCAGAAATCTTCATCACAAAACAGTTATCTGTCATTCCTGTTTTCCTATAAAAAAATTGAAAATGTCAAAATTGTCCTTTTCCCATTTGCAGTTTTTAGATTACAACTCATTTCCTGATGGGGAATATTTTTTCCAGCCGGTTTCAAAGAGCCCCACTCACTAACCTTGCTGATGTACTTATTCACATGCTACAAAAAATGGTTTTTTTTGGGGGGGGAGCCATCGCTGTATACTCCCTTCCCTCATGCCTTTGTGCCTTTAAATCACATGCTGTGAAATGTCCCTGTAAAAAATGTATCTTCTCCTTGCCTCATCTTCTCTATCCATCAAACCTAATCTTTCTTTTATGACCTTACAAATAAATAAAATGAAATAACCTTCTTTCCTTCCCAGCTGTCCAGGCCTGGCACCAGCACCCAGCATGATTGAAAAGAATGGGTCCCGGGGGGGGGGGGTTGTAGTACTGCCAACTTTCTTTTCACTTAAAAACTTAAAAAAACAAAGAACTAGTGCAGTGAACCTGAGACTGCAACATCAGATCCTCCAAGTGCCCTTATCTTGCAGGGACGTTCCTGATTTAGAGAAGCCGTCCCAGTTTCTGATTTGATCCCAGAATGTCCCACTTTTCCTTAGGTCATCCCTATTTTCATTAGAGAAATGTTGGAGGGTATGGTAGGATGCCCCTATTTTCATTGGCGAAATGTTGGAGGGTATGCAGTTATCCGATCCCATAGCCGTCTGAAGGCAATCCTGTATAGGAAAGGTCTTTTTTCATGTTTAATGTTTTATTATGTTTTTATATATGTTGGAAGCTGCCCAGAGTGGCTGGGGCAACCCAGTATGATGCGTGGGGTATAAATAGTAAAATTATCATTATGGAATGGGACGTCCCTATTTTCATTGGCGAAATGTTGGAGGGTATGCAACCGCTCACCTTCTTTTCCCCATCAGAATGCCTCTGGGCCCCAATACATGGGCATTCCGACCAGTCTTGACCATTTCCTCACCTCACTGTGCACCCAATGTTAAAAAACATTGGCAAGCTTAAAAGGGGGGCATGCTGGTCTTAGAGGACACCTTTCACAGGACCTTCTTAAACCTGGTACTGGCCTAACCTCAAAGTCTTCTCTCTTCTTCCAGATTGCACGGTTCCTATCAGAAGTTGCACATGGGCTACATTTCTGAGGCTTTAGTGGACTTCACAGGCGGGGTCCAGATATCTTTGAACCTTCCTCGCCCTTCCTCTTACCTGTATGAGGTAGTGAAGGCCGCTGCCAAGTCAGGTTGCCTCATGGGATGCGTCACTCCTCCAGTGGTAAGCTAGAAGTGGTTTTACCCCCCTCTAGGAACTGGAATATAAGAAGATGCAGCGAGAATCGGTCTCGTTCACCTGTTCCCCTCAAAATTGCATGCAGAATCCCTTTGCTTTGTTGGTTTATGGCCAGACTTGTAATGCTTTCCCCTCAAGCAAAGTGTCATACAGCCATGCTAAGTAAACCTGGCAGCCAGGTAGTGTGTGGCACTCAATTTTCACCCCCATTTCTATGGTTCTGGAGGAGGGCCAGGGACACAGACTCACGGGCCTTCTCTGTTTAAATTCTCAGTGTCATGATCTGCAACAGTTCTTACAAGACACGGTGCTCTTATTATTATTATTACTACAATTTATTACCCACGCTTTACCCCCAAGGTCCCAGGGCAAGTTACAGCAATTAAAACACAATACTAAAAACAGCTTAGAACAACTTTAAATTGAAGAAATAAGGTAGGTCCTGAAAATAAACATCTCTCAAGTGTCAAAAGAGGTGTGTCTTCAGCATTTGCCGAAAGCTATATAATGAAAGTGCCCAGCAGTTCCACAACCTAGGAGTGCCACAGAGAATGCCCTTTCCTGGGCCACCCCAACCTGCCAGCTTCTGAGGGAGGTTGAACAAGCAAGAGGGTCCCTTTATGCCGATCTGAGCACCCAAGGGGGTCTGTAAGGAAGCAGGCGTTCTTTCAGGCATTTGGGGCCAGAGTTGTTTGGGATCTTGACGCACCATTAAGATACAGAGATACAGAGAAATAGGCATCCTCAAGTGTGAGCTACAATCCAGCCACATTTCCCCCCTGGATCTGCAGGACCCCTTTGGCCCCAGTAAAGTGTACCCATTAACCCCTGCCCATGCTTGGACCCTGCAAAACAAGAGCTCAGTAAACCTCTTGTTTTTTGCTGCCTTTGACAACAAAGCCGGGAGGCTGTCAAGCATCTGGCAACAAAAGACCATTGGTCTGCATTTAGCTGAGTATATGTCAGTCACAAGTTGTGCAGGCTGTTGTGTAGCAGCAGCATCTCTAAAACAGTTGTGACTGAGCTCCTTCCGTTAAAGGAGATTCCATCGGGGCGGTCCTACCATTTGGCAGAGTGAGGCAAATGCTTCAGGTGGCAGGTGCTGGGAGGGCTGTGGTTTGGAACATTACTGTTCCTCCTGAGCGCCCCCTGAATGCTTCCTTTGATTGGAGGACAGAGCTATATGTACCACACAGCCTGCCTTGTACCCCACTAAACTAGCCTGATGCCCTCAAGTGCAGAGGAGGACATAGCATTGAAAGAAATAAAAGAAAAGTCCACCGTCACCCCAGTCAACTTTTGTACATGGGAATGGGTGAGGGGCACCATCGTGTCCTTTGCCATCAGGTAGCAAAATGTATTTGGCTGGCCCTGGCCCTGGCCCTCCCCTCATCAAACAAACCACATCCATTGGATCAAATGAAAATATGTTTGCTAATGCTTTTAGAGAGGTTATAGCTGTCCTTTCTCCATTCAGAAAAATAACGTAAACGAGAAGAATGGAATTGTTCAAGGTCATGCCTACACTGTTGTGGAGACTGCAGAGGTGAGAGAGGAAACATTTATTTCTGTCCTTCTTAATTGTCTTCTTCCCACAGCCCTCTCTCCTAATTGGCAGCTGGCCCGCTGTTCTCCATCCCCATGTTCATAATTCATTGCTTTTAGGACCAGAAGGTAACATTCCGTTGATCTAATCTAGACCTCCATGCGTCACTGAGATCACATAATTTCATTCCTGCCTTCCTGAAATGTCTGAAACCCGGTGGCTTTATGTAGAAGTAAAGAAATGATAAAGTTAGCAAGGTGACACAGCCAGTTAGTCGTTTTTAAGGAAACTATCAAGAATGATGAAACACTGAGCTCATAATTAACACTCATTGGTTCAGCCAGTGATGTGGCAGAAGATAACCCACTTACCAGAAAAAGGCCTCAGGCAAGTTTTAAGAGGCCGAAACAAATTAAATGAACGGACACTTCTGTGGGCTGAATCCATGGAGTTAATTTAATTCTGAGGTATAAAGTATTGATGCAAGAGCACCACCCGATAGCATTAAACACAGTTTACCATTTCTGCAGATAATCCAATATGTTTAAAAAACACATAATTTTTAAAAAGGAAATAGAAAATCCAGGTTAAACAAGGAAGGAAATACGGGGCAGTGTTTTAATACGGAAAGTGTAATGTGGCGTTTTGTACAAAACTTAAAGGCATGAGCAACCTCAAGTCCACAAAACACTTGCTGTGGGAAAGTGCCCTGTGAAAGAGACATTGCTCAGAATATGCTAAAGTGCAGGGTCAAGAGTTCACAGCTGGATGAAGAAGTCATTTTCTTCACCTGCGAGGTTTATCTTTCCCGAGCGTACACCCTTCCCTTGCCCCAAATTTTAATATCATCTTCTGGGGAAGGAGATCAATTTGGCAGAAAGTAATAATCCAGCAATGGCAAAAGAAAGCAAAGGATTTACTGCAGTAAGTGGGTCTGCCTTCAAGGTGAGTGCAGTGCTCATCCCCCAGAATCATCACTTACGATGCTCATATCAACAAGGACAAAAGAAATGGCCAAAGCGGACAATGACCTTGACTAATCCTCTGGCTTGCCTTCCTTCTGCAGCATTAAGAATGCTCACTAACATGGTGTGTAGTTCTTCCGGGAACTACAACATTCTGCAAAAGAGAGAAGGGCTGTGTGATGGAATACCTTTGCAGAGCTAAACTGGAGATCATTATTTCGAACAAGAGACCTTTGTGCGTTGTTAAGCATCTGCATTATTATACAGATACCTCTCTTTGCAGGGTCCTCGACTAAATGATCTGTGCCAGGCCCCTTCCTACACTTGTGGGCTTAACTGGGGGGAGGGAGTGGTGGTAACTGGGGGGAGGGAGTGGTGGCTGGGTCAATCTCTGCGACGGGGTGAGCTCCCATTGCTCGGTCCCTGCTCCTGCCAACCTAGCAGTTCGAAAGCACCTCAAAGCGCAAGTAGATAAATAGGAACCGCTCCGGCGGGAAGGTAAACGACAGTTCTGTGCACTGCTCTGGTTCACCAGAAGTGGCTTGGTCATGCTGACCACATGACCCAGAAGCTGTACGCCGGCTCCCTCGGCCAATAAAGCGAGATGAGTGCCACAACCCCAGAGTTGTCCGCGACGGGACCTAACGGTCAGGGGTCCCTTTACCTTTAATGCCCTACAGGGGAAAACTTTAAGACCATTAAACTGAAAGCTCTTGGACCTCGTTGTCCAAAGGGCACAGTGGCTGTGGGCTTTGCTTGGGCCCTGTCAGCTGCCCAAGGGGACCAAGTGATGGCATAGGACATTCCCTTGCAACTTTAGTACTCCTCACATCACCACACAAACACATACGCTGCCTACAATTGCTTATGAATGATATGTAGTTAATAGTTGCCATAATGCTCACACCCATTTGAGAAAGAACTGGGAATCAGGTGGTGTAAATGCTCCATAGAACAGGGGTTCCAACTATTTCGGGCCTGGGGCCACCACAAAATCACCATTTCACAGGAGAAAACTGGGTAATGCTTAGATTCCCTCCCAAACAAAACAGGCAAGACCCTCCACCCCAGAAATTCTACTAAAACACGAGTGAAAAAGAAGGCAATGCACAACTAACACACAGCTCTCCCAACCCTCAAAAAAGCCAAAAACCTTTCTATAAAAGAATTGATAGGGTGAGGGGGCTTTGGCAGGCACTGTGGGGGGTGATATGAAGAAGTCATGATGCACCACACTGGAGACCCCAAACATAGACTACTGTTTGGAAGGAGCACAAATCACACCAGTGGCATGCAGAGTGTTAAATAAAAGAGATAATTGCGTTCATTGTGTTATGATTTAGCCTATTCTCTTTTTAATGTAAAAACCCTTATAATTATAATGACTTTGGTTAAACTATAAACTTTGGTGATAATGCATTAACCATTAACTATAAACTAGGAGCCAAAGTGGTTCAGATAATATGCCCATGATTTATCTCAACAGAGATATAAAAACAAACACCTCATGATGCTCTTGGCTTACTCTAACCCAGGGATGTGAAATCTCCAGTCCCCAGGCTAAATGCAGCATTTGAAAGCTTCCCACTTAGCCCTTGAGGCCCTGCCTCCTTGTCTTGCCCCTTCCTCAACTTCCTTAGATAATTGTGCATTTGAGAGTCTGTTGGTTAGAGTCTTGCCAGCAAAATATCCAAGGCAAAAATACCTAAGGACTTGCACAAATGGTTACATTTCCCCCCATGTGATCTATTTTGTGTCCAGGGGTTGCACAAGTTTTGCATGAACTGCATGAACTGGACTATGCATGAAAACATCCTGCAGCCCATTCAAACCTGCAGCAAGAGCCAACAGGACTGCATAAATGGCTGCAGACTGTCTTTGTATCCTGAACATTCTCCATGCAATATCATCAGAAAACCAGGGAGTGGGGTGGGGAGAGCAGTCAGACTGCATGTCTGATTTGGCCCTAAGGAAAAAGAAGAAGAATTGATTTCATGATTCTTGCTCCCAATAATTGAATGGTCTGAAATTTTAGCCTGTTTCTCCCCTATAAGACAACATTGGCACTGCATCGTTTTATGGGGGAAAAATAGATGAGAGTTCAGTGACTTAAGCCAGCTGTAAGATTTTGTGGCAACTTGAAAATGAAATGTATGGGAAAAGAGTAAAGTCTCAGTAGGAAAAGGCACATCAAGACTGAACAGACATTATTTAGTTGGCTGTTAGAGGCAGAGATACTTGTTAATATCTAGCTGAGAACAGAACCCAGAACTCAGTGATTACATTTCAAGGTGAGAACCTTCTAAGATTTATGGAAGCTTCTCGTGTTTCGAATTTATTTACAACTGGGAGCACAGAAAGCAGCATGTCTTAAAAGAAGCTACAATATAGTTTCTATATATTGATGCTGCTTCCTTACTCCTATGTGGGCTATGTGAAGATCTTAATTTCCTGCTTGTGTCTGTAGGTTATAACTGGCTTTATTTGTGGCCTGAAGAAACCTGATTAGGAAGCTGAATGCTCATACCCAAAGCCAATACAGTGGTACCTCTGGTTGCAAACAGGATCCGTTCCAGAGGCCCGTTCGCAACATGAAAAAAGCGCAACCCACAGCGGTGCATCTGTGCATGCACAGGTTGCGATTTGCTGCTTCTGTGCACGCGTGTGGTGTCATTTTGCGCGTCTGCGCATGTGTGAGCGGCGAAACCCGGAAGTAACTCTTTCCGGTACTTCCGGGTCGCCGCAGAAACCTGAAAGAACGTAACATGAAGCGGATGTAACCAGAGGTACCACTGTAAATGCTTTTGTAAACCTGACCAAACTCGCTGACTCCTGTTCCACGTGTATTAAAGTAGTGCTCCCATCCAGGGCATCATCAGAACATAAGAAGAGCCTGCTGATTCAGGCCAATGGCCCACCTGGTCCAGCAGTGTGTTCTCACAGTGGCCAGCCAGATGCCATGGGAAGACTGCGAGCGGCACCAGAGTGCAACAGCACTTGCCACACATTTGAGTTCTAGTAACTGGCATTCAGAGGCCTATTGCCTCTTGAGGCAGAACATAGCCATCATGGCAAGTAGTCATTAATAGCTTTATGCTCCGTGTTAACAAGCAGGTAACTTGCAGTTAAAGATGAATGAATCTGTCAATTTTAGTTTATCTCAGTTTATCTTTAATCTTAGTGTCATTTCTCCTGATTTCTGTAAAACAAACAAACAAACAAATAAACAAACAAAATTTACCATTATTTTGGTCGCATTTTACCTAATATACACAT
Source organism: Podarcis pityusensis (assembly GCF_964106645.2). NCBI lineage: Eukaryota > Metazoa > Chordata > Lepidosauria > Squamata > Lacertidae > Podarcis > Podarcis pityusensis. The sequence goes on along the minus strand of NC_138026.1, from coordinate 90,648,348 downwards.
ATTATTAGGAAGCCCAGCCAGATGGGCGGGGTATAAATAATAAATTATTATTATTATTATTATTATTATTATTATTATTATTATTATATGCTGTTTTCACCAATAAATTCTCTTAATATACACATTTTTGTATGCACATTTCTCCCAATATACAAACATTTAGTTGAAGTACTGCATCACAAAATTCAGAGAAGTGCAGATTTCGAAGGATAGTTGTGTTTCATTTCACATACTGTTTCCATAAGTGTGAATAAGGTAGTTTCAATCATGCTACAACAGTGTACAGGACTTATTTAGTGCTTAATAAGTGCTCCAGGACTTATTTTTATTTTGCTCCCATGTTTTACTAGGCAGTTTTTGTTTTGTGTATTGTAAAAATAATGCATTTTCCACATAATTAAAAAAACAAGCTGCATTGCCTACCATCTTGTGCATAGTAAGGCTTATTATTGAAGGCAATGGGATTTAAGCAACTTCACTGTGTGGCCGTTCACATCCTTTGTTCCTTAGATGCAGACAAAGTTAGGAACTAAAGTGAGCCTCCCAAAATACAATAGAAGAAGCTTTCACATGTCTCTTTCCCCCACAAAACACCCCCAATATACAAGATGCCACTGTTGACTTTTTCTTTCTTCTTAATAGGTTCCCTATATGGGTATGAAGGAACGTTTAATTAGACTTTGGAATCCTTATGGCCATAAGGAGTGGATTGGAGCATGGAGCGATCGGTATGGTTTCAAAAGCTTTATTTCATTAGAGGCTGCTGCCCCTGCTACTTTTGCTCGCCAACCCCTCCCCGTTCGCCTTAAAGCGCATCCAAACTGTGCACCCTCTTTCTTTGCTGATTGCCCAGATTGTGACCCAGACAAGCCTCGGAGGAACAGGCAGGACAGACTGAGGCAGCTCCCCAGTGACTCTTCTGCTCTGCTGCAGCTTCCTTCCTTGGCCTCTGATGCTGCTGAGGCTAAAATGGTGACATCCATGTGAGGTAGGCAGTAGCAGCAGAGCAAGATGGTTGCTGGATCTCACCTGAGTTGTACTCCACCTGCTCGCTTGCCATCAAAAAGGACTTCATTGCTGCTGTTGCTACCACCACAGGCAGTGGCCAAGCTATTATTTTTTAAGATGAACAAGGGAGGGGGAGAAAAGCTGCCTCTGCTGGCTGCCATCAAAGTAATATTATTGTGCCTCTACTGCCCAAAACCATTTCAAAAATTCACTTTCCATTTTGGGGGACCCCCATTGGCCCTAGTCAACACCTCCAAAGTTCATCTTCTGCAGTTTATGTTCTGGTCATAGGAACATAAGAAGCTGCTTTATCCTGAATTAAACCACCCGACTATCTCTCTCAGTATTGCCTACCCTAGCCAAAGCTCTCAAAAATTTCAGACAGGGTTCTCTCTCAGATCTGCCTGGAGATGCCAGGGAACTTGTAACCTTCTGTATGCAAAATCAATCGCTGTTCAACTGAGCCATGGCCCTTCCCAACCGGCTCTCGTTTTGGGTATGCTATTTCCTTTTTCTTCTTTCCTCACACCTAAGAACAATTCCCTAGAATTACCCTAGGTGCAGTCTATCAAAATCAAGCACTTTTATGTCTCATTGATTCCACTACGAATGATTTAAGCATGAAATGGTTGAGATCAATAAGACTTAAAAGAAATTACCAGTGGTTGGGTGGTGTCCCATGATTTGTCCCTCACCCACTACCACAGAGCTAAAAATCTGGAAAATATGCTCCTGTACAGTATTCATAATCCTTAATTTTCCTTTTTTTCTCTTTGTTGAATTTGCAAATGAAAACTGAAAAACAAGAGCAGTATACGTGCAACAGTATACTAGCTGCTTTACGATTTTATATAGCCATCTTCTTTTCCTCTGGGCTTCTAAAGTAATCTTTCCTGAATAGTGTTCTTTAGTATCTACATGCTGGTGTGACTGAAGCTGAGCTAAGAAGTATAGTATAGTATAGTATAGTATAGTATAGTATAGTATAGTATAGTTAGTATAGTATATTATAGTAATTTCCCAGGTTTTGCAAAGTTTAATTCTAATCTCAATACAGTTGAAATTTGGGTGGAGCAGGCTTAAACTGCATGGATCAATACAATTCTTGAGTTCTGCTTGGTTAATGCTATGCATACAACACAATTATCACTTAATTATAAAACTGCAGCTTGAGAATTAACACAGCTGGATAGCTATTGCAATGTCTGTGTGGTGGTATTGCTGAGAGGTAATATCAGCAGCTAAAGATGCAAAGAATTATTTCTTTATTAAAGTACATCCAGGGTCAGCCGTACCATTAGGCATAGTCAGATGGTCACCTCAGGCAGCTGGTTTCGGGTATCCTGAAAAGTCAGTACATTTTGAGTTATTTATTATTGTTGCATTTTTATTCTCGCAGAGGGAGAGAGGTGCTTGTAGGAGTTTCTGCCTCAGGCACCAAAATGATTTGGCAGGTCTTGGCTACTGTGCACCTTGACTTAGGGGCAGTGTGTGTGTGTGTGTGTGTGAGAGAGAGAGAGAGAGAGAGTGAGTGAGAGTGAGAGAGAGAGAGAGAGAGAGAGAGAGAGAGAGAGAGTGCACTTGCACCTGAGTGTGTGCGCACGTGGTGTGTGCTGCTTTGACTTTCGCAGCAAAATGCCAAAGTGCCATCCAGGACAATTGAAACCAACAGAAACTGTTTCATTCTCTTCATTGTATGACATTCTAAGCACCAGAACAACAAAGTTGCTTTTTCAGGACATAAGAATGAAGTGTGTAGCTTCTTACTCCTGGCAATTTGTTCAGTGCCCATTCGTGGCTGAATGTTAAGCTTTGGGGGAAGAACTAAGCATTGAAAGAAATGAGTGATGCTTCTGAAATTCACCCCATCCGAATTTCTCCTTGGAATTTGTATTTCTGGTCTTCTTTCCAAAGTAGAAGTGATGCATATGTACTCATCCATCACTCTCTCTTTCTTTTTTTAATTTCTGAATTTTATATTGAGCTCTGTTCATACACTGCAGCTTTCAGCTACATGACTGTTTTTTGGGCAGTGTTTTATCAATCCATTCATGCATAGCAGAACCAGGGGTGGGAGACAAGCTAATGAATTTATTCCCCCCTCCCCCATTAGATTTTCCCTGCCCCCAGTACTGATACACATATGCACATTGATAAAATGCTGCCCCAAAGCAATCACAATATCATACATATGGTAATGTACATATTGCAGTCTTCATGTGATGGAGCATTTCTATCAAGCTTCTCTTTTTTTTGTAGCATTTTATCAGTGCATCAGATTCAGTTTTGTTTACTGTATTTTAGCAACCTGCCATCAAGCAGCTTCGGTGCATTCAGAACATTCAAAGTGATCTGTGCCAAGTTTTAATCCAAAATAGAATCACACATTCGAAAAGAACAGCAAATGCATGACACATAGCAAACCAATGCAAGTCTGTCAATCTAATTTGCTTGGACCTGGGAGACCAGAGTTCAAATCTTCACTCTGCTATTAAGGTCTTAACCTGACTTACCTGTTTGTGAGGATAAAATGGAGTGGCAGAGAGAAGCATGTTGGGGATCTGAGGTGAGACCAGGGCCGTCTTTACCCGGGGGTGCAAGGGGTGCAGGACACCCGGGTGCTGAATTCTGGGGGGTGCCAGGCGCCCGCTGCTGAAGCTACCTAAGCTCTTAACTATCTCCTGTTATGAAATAATAAATAATTTTGATCAAGCTAGAAAAACAAAATACTGTACATATATACAGTGGTACCTCTGGTTACGTACTTAATTTGTTCCGGAGGTCTGTTCTTAACCTGAAACTGTTCTTAACCTGAGGTACCACTTTAGCTAATGGGGCCTCCCGCCGCTGCGCGATTTCTGTTCTCATCCTGAAGCAAAGTTCTTAACCCGAGGTACTATTTCTGGGTTAGGGGAGTCTGTAACCTGAAGTGTATGTAACCTGAAGCGTATGTAACCCGAAGTACCACTGTACCTAAGTATTACCAAAATGTATACCTACTGTTTCAATAAAGGGCTTCCGACTTTGTGGGCTCATTTACCAAAGACGTGCCATGCTGGTGCTGGCGCTTGTCATTCACAATGGCGGCGCCTGTCAGACTCAACAACGGCGTTTGTCATTCTCAACAGAGCCGTGCACGCGAAATTAACTCTTACATCAAATTATTATGTTACGTATTGTATTGAGCTGCTATGTGGCAGTGGGGTCAGCAGCACCTTTGACACAACTGATGTTTCTTCTAAGTAGGTGCCTAAACAATACTTAGAAATTTAAGTGTGGTGGTGTTAATTTGGGGGCTAAACTAAATTTGGGGGCGCTGGGCAGATCTTTGCACCCCGGCGGTGCATATGCTAAAGACAGCGCTGGGTGACACACCCACGCAGTGGAAGTTGACCCCAGTTTCAGTCACCACACGGAGGCAGCTTAAGGTCCAAAATGGTTTACTGCTATAGAACATTAGGCTTCAGTAATACAGATCCAGACATTTATAATTTACATACAGCTTGTTGGCTTTTGCCAATCACACTTTTTGAAGCAACGTGTGAACCAAAACACAACGATCTTTTTGCAATTTGCACTTCTCTAAATTTTGCGCTACAGTTCTCCAATCAAGCAATGTGCCAAAAAATAAATAAATGTGCCTGTTAGGAAAACGTGTGCATAAAAAGGCACATCTTGGTGAAAATAGCAAAAAGGATGCATTGCATTAGGGAGAATTGAATACACAAAAAATGTGTATATTAGGAGAAAAATGCCTTAAAAGGATGGCAAGTTCTTGTGAAGTTTTCTTTTTAAAAAATAAAAATAAAAAAATGAACTGATTCAATCGCAAACTGAAAGATTGTGAACTGTTCTTTAGTAAGATGTGTTTTAGACCACAGGAGCCTGCTTCTTGGAATTTTAAAGCAGGACTGTAGTAACGTTTTCTCTTAAACTGAGTCACCCTGTAGTTAAGACAGCTGGGGAAATGTAATAAGCTTTAACTAGAGGGCTTGTGGGGTTTAGGTGAGCCGATGTAGGACTTAGCAATGGTTAAGCTGTTTATTCTTTAGCTGTTTATTGTTTAGAGCAATGTTTAAAAGTTAAGCTGCATATTCATATTCTATTTTGTTTTCCATGTAACCCTTATTTGTCTACGTGCTCTTGATTTCTATTATGCTCGTATGTGGGTGTGGAGAGCTCAGTTGGTTAGAATGTGCTGATAATGCCAAGGCTGCAGGTTCGATCCCTGTATGGGACAGCTGCATATTCCTGCATTGCAGGGGGTTGGACTAAATGAACCTCAGGGTCCCTTCCAACTCTTTGGTTCTATGATTCTGTGTTTCATAAACTGAAATGTGTTTACTGCTCTTCTGCTGGTGTATTTACAACGAACCTTTCCAAAGGGATTCCAGCTTGTCAGGCCCTGCTTGGTCACACCCATCTCACTCATTTGGGCAAATTAGGAACCTAATTTTTAATTTCATATGGCCTTGTCCTCTTTTGTAGTTCCATGGAATGGGATCGAGTCCCGAAGCAATACAAGAAATCTCTGTATGAAGACAAGGATAACGGCGAGTTCTGGTATTTTCACAATTTGTCTTTCTGTGATTCTCTGTGCTCTAGATTTAAGGCCCCCAAGCTGTAATAATCTCCATATGTTGCCATCTGGGCTTCTTTGGGAGAAAGTGTAGGATAAAAATTGAATTAATAATAATCTTCTTGCAGTGAGCCACTCTTATTTTCAGGGTCCTGCTACACTTATATTAAAGATGAGAGGCTGTATTCAACTCAATAAATATCTGTGTGGAACAATTTCAACTTGTGCAAGGGGACTTTGCCCTTCCTCCCACAGCACATGACCCATGCCATCCCCAAAAATGCTCCAGAGAGCCGGGGGAAACCTTAGAACAGATTGCAGATTGGGGAGGAGAGGAAGGAAAGTACAACTGCACATGCAGAAGTTGTTCCGCTCTTGAAAAGTTCTATTTAGCGATAGGTTGATGTATGCAACCCCAAACTACAATCGGTAAAGTTTTTATCTAAGAAAAGGACCGTCAATCTATAGGCTGTTCACCACAAGCAACTGTTTTTGCCATTCGTTTTCTAGCACCATGCAAATTCCACTTCTCCATTTCAAAAATATTTCAAGTCCTCAGGGCTGCAAAACCAGGATTGAAAAGGTATGTGTAGTTGTTGTACAATGTAGAAGTATGCAAAGCCTGTCTGAAAATTCATTTTCTGTTCCATCAGGATGTCATATGAAGATTTCCAAGAACATTTTTTATTTTTGCATGTTTGCAATAATGTGCCAACCTTCCTAGACTTTGGAGTGCAGAGGGGCAACATGTGGTCTGTGCAAACGCATGTTGACAGATGGGTTCAAGGGCTCTCCCCAGAAGGTAAAAATAAGTATCCTTCCTTAATTATTTTCCTATTCTTTTTTCAAACAGTACGTTTCAAAATAGTAATTTCTTATCTGGACCTGAACTGAAAAAGTAAAATTTTAAACATAGCAATGTTTTATATTTCCATATTGCACCAATATTTAATTAACACAGGCTTGATTATAAAGACATAGCACAATATTACATGCTCATAGTGGGTGGTAACATATAAATCTTGAAACATATAAATCACTCTGGAGACAGAGATCTGTAGATGACAATTGCCTATGACCTCTGTCCTTCCATAATCATGAGGTCCATCAAGCCTCAGCAGAACACTTGATCTGGCAATAAACCCAGTTTGTTTAATTGAGTTTTTGATCCATGCTTGTGAAATTAACTAACTGCAGTTCCCAAGGTTCTGCTACAATTTCCTCTTCCACATTGGATTCCCAAATAATGTTCAGTGTTGCAGGGCAGTTGCTGTTCAGCAACAGAACCTACAGCTTCAATCCCAGACCTTGTTTTCTTTGCGAGATCTCAAATCTGAAATATACACATCGCATAAGAATTATGCACAGAATTAGGCATGCTTAAGCCCGCTGAAATCAGCCTCCTATGCTATTATTTACATACTCCTATCCTTTTTCTGCTTAGTTGTCCCAGTACTTAATTCGGTGGGGATCTAGTATCTCCAGCCACTTTCTGTAAGCAGTGCCAACTGTTTATTTGCGGATGTCCTGGTTATATGGCCAGGGGTGTAGCCAGGAGGCTGCAGTAGGTGCAGCCCACCCTGGTGTCACCACTGAAGGAGGTGGCAGAATGGTGGGCAGCACTCACCGCAGGGCCTGTAGTGCGCCTGAGCCACGCATCTCTCCTGGGAGTGATGCGGTGGCTTGAGCGTCCACAGGCTCCGCGCCTGCCCCAAAACGTCCGCCTGTTGCCTCCCCCTCAGCTGTAGGGCGGCTGAGTGGGAGGAGGCAGGCAGACTCCTTGGAGACCCAGCAATGCCCCTGTGGGCAGCTGGCCCCACCCCTGGGCGCAGGGCACATGCGCCGCCCCAGGCGCCCAATTGGTTTGCTCCGCTGCTGTATATGGCAAGTCTGGAGACTGACCACATTTTGATGATAGCCCATGGATTCTCTTCAAGTTTTGCTTTAGGATATTTGGAATAACTCTATGTGGCTTATTTCCATGAAAGTGAATTTAGGATTGCAGCCTGGGCATGTTGTCTATGCATTGTGCGAAAGGGTTTCTATCTGAAGTCTAGATTCGTTAAACTTGTTATTATTCACCATATGAAAACAAAAATTAAAATACAGCATGTGAAAACATACAAACAGCAAATGTCTTCACAATTTATATAACATAACAGCCATTTCTAAAATTGGTGTATGCATTCTGTTGTGGAATCTGAACCATTTTCTCTGTTCTTCAGAAAGACCACACTTTAATCAGTACAGCTAATTTGCACATAATCATAACCATGGAAACTTTACACTTCTCTTCAATCAGTGTTGCTTTAGAATTTCCTCAGTTCTTTGCTAACATAATTTTATGGCTTGCTAAGAAATTCCTGTTTTCTCACCAAGTATATATATATATTATATATATGGCCACTGCCATGCTTTACAACCTTTATATACTATTTTCAGTCTTGTAAGAAATACATTGGGGCTTATATTTTATCCATAACGTGTTTTATTTTGTACTGTTGTGCTTCTTTAAAATTAAAAAATAAAGTTCTACTACTTGTGGTGTAAAACATAAGATGTTTTCATTTTTCTTACGTGCAGTTCCTCCTCTATCCAGAAATTTATCATTGTTTTATGCCGCCACCAGATTTGCAAGAATCCAGCAACTAGTTATTTTTATATAGTAATTGTATAGAATTTAGTCTAAGTTGTTTTTGTGCAAGTGGAATAGACGTTCAATTTCACAATAAGACTTTGCTTCTCTCCCTGCCCCACAGAGCCCCCTACTGCTTCAAAATATGCTGTGGGGCAGTTGGGGGTCCTTCAGAGGAGATCTTGCAAGCACATGTGGCTGCAGGGTGGGGAGGAGTGGAAGAAAATGCTGCGCAAGCTTGTGGCGTAATCTGCTAGGGGCCATGTTCTGGTTTCTCTCACACCTTTCTGTCAATCCATTGTCTTATCCTACCCATTCTTCGCCTTTGTCACCTTGCATGAATTAGGCCAAGAGATGCAGATTGCCTCCACCTGATAGATAAGGATTGCAGCCTGCAACAATGCTACTACTTCAGGAATCTGTTTAGCAGGGATCTCTGGCTGTATGCAGAGAATGTATTGCCTTCCTGTATTTGGTAGAACTGAGGATCAGGGCTTCTTATAAAGTAACCACTAATTGAATGTCTAAGGGACACGGGTAGCACTGTGGTCTAAACCATTGGGCCTCTTGGGCTTGCCGATCAGAAGGTCGGGGGTTTGAATCCCCGTGACGGGGTGAGCTCCTGTCGCTTGGTCCCTGCTCCTGCCAACCTAGCAGTTCGAAAGCACGCCAAAAATGCAAGTAGATAAATAGGTACCACTCTGGTGGGAAGGTGCACTGCTCTGGTTTCGGTGTACCTTTGCACCAGAAGCGGCTTAGTCGTGCTGGCCACATGACCCGGAAAAACTGTCTGCAGACAAACACCGGCTCCCTCGGCCAGTAAAGCGAGATGAGCGCCGCAACCCCAGAGTCGTCTGCATCTGGACTTAACTGTCAGGGGTCCTTTACCTTTTTAAATAGAATGTCTAGCTTCCTGCAACAGGGCAGGTTAAGTGCCTGCTAGAGACATTGACAGGCTGAAGGAATTGCCTTTCCCACAGGACCACGATCCTATGAAGGCATGCATGCAGCAGGCAGATGTAAAAGGAAGCGATAAAGGAGGGACGTCTCACTTGATCCACACTACTCTGCTGCATGTGTCTGATAACAGAAATCATTGTTTTTCGCAACAGGTGCCTTTTCCAGAAATCCTCGGTATTTAATCCAGGTGCAGGAGCCGGACATGAAAAATTCCAATGTTGTGGTATCACTGACACAGAAACTTGTAAATGATACAAGGAGTCCACAACCTCCAGAACCTCCAGGCATTCGTTTCGTAATACTCAAGGTAAATAACACCAGACAAGAACTGGTTTTCTGCTCATGCTTGAGCCTGGCCATCTGTATAAATTGTTCTACCCTCATGTGCTGGATTCAGCCGAAAACCAGCCATGTTTTGTCTCAAGATGGCTGGGAAATTCCAGGTTGCAATGGCAGGGAAAGAGATGAACATTGCTGCCTCCTACCCAGTGCCCTAAACTATCCTTCCTCCCAAATGACGAGCGCCACATCATAGCTGTCAACTTTTCCTTTTTTTTAAGGGAGATTCCCTTATTCCGAATAGCATTTATCACAAGAAAAGGGAAAAGTTGACAGCTATGCGCCACACGCCCAGCTCTGCCCACATCTCTTTGCTTTCCCCCCTTGAGAATAGCTTTGCCTTTTCCCAATTATTTTCAAGTGATAGCTTTAGCACTGTCTCTGAAATGTAACGAAACCTATTTTTGCATTTCCGGGTCCTTCAGAGGCTGGAACGAGAACTGTTTTGTTGGCTCTGTCTCTCCCATTCAACACCCACTGCAGAACTCCTGGATATTTTGGCAGGAGATGTAGATAAGATTAGCCTCATTTACTCTGCATTAATTAATCTAGAATAACCACCACCACCACACCCCTGGCTTCCATCCTCAGAATAACTCGTATGGATTCAAGCCACCGCACAATGTGTAGTGACTTACTTACGTAGTTTGGATATGGTTCAAACATGCTATAGAAAAGAAATTACCTAAATTAATCAATATAGGACTTGTTTCAGGAGGGGAAATGTTTAGGATGGTAGTTTTAGTGTGAAATATACCATTATTTTTATTTCTGAGATCTTAACACATCTCACCCCACCGCCAAAAAATTATGGTGCCATTGATCTACTCCCCTTTTCCCTTAGCTACAAACATCCTATCTCTTTCCATCCCCTTCTGCAGCCATGAGAAGGTTCAATATATACTTGAGTTTTAAAGAATTCAGAAGTAATAATGTATACCATTGCCTCTGGAGAGGAGTTTTCTTGAAGTAGTGGTGCTTACACTACACATTTAAAGCACATTTATACCACTTTAGCAGTCATGGTTTGCCCCCTAGAATCCTGGGAAATGAAGTTACTCCTCATAGAACTACAATTCCCAGCACTCCTAACGAACTACAGTTCCAAGGATTCTTTGGGGGGGGGGAGAGAAGAAGAAGAGTTTCGATTTGATATCCCACTTTATCACTACCCAAAGAAGTCTCAAAGCGGCTAACATTCTCCTTTCCCTTCCTCCCCCACAACAAACACTCTGCGAGGTGAGTGGGGCTGAGAGACTTCAGAGAAGTGTGACTAGCCCAAGGTCACCCAACAGCTGCATGTGGAGGAGCGGAGACGCGAACCCGGTTCCCCAGATTACAAATCTACCGCTCTTAACCACTACACCACACTGGCTCTCTCAGCTATGGCTGCTGAAATAGTTCAAGAGTGCTTTAAATACATGTGTGGATGAAGCTTCAGGTTAGGTAATTTCTCTCCCTACAAATAAAGATGCTTACACAGCCTCAGGTGGGCACTTCATTCCACGCTTAAGAATGTTAATTCAGGAATATACTGCTCTTGAGTGCAGCTGAAAGGCAAGAGCAGAATCTTTCCTTAGCCATTTGGCTGGAGGTTCTGATTTCTGTTGGTTTGAAAAAAGTTGAAAATAGTAAAGTGAAGTTGCAAGTGGAACCTGTGGCACAGTCTAGAATAAAAGACCTCAGAAAGTGACACACAAAGTGTAACATTGAACAGCCCCTAAAAGCACCACAAAACAAAATTTAAAACATTTTAAAGCATGGGTAGGCAAACTAAGGCCCAGGGGCCTGGATCCGGCCCAATCACCTTCTAAATCCGGCCTGCGGGCAGACAGGGAATCAGCGTGTTTTTACATGAGTAGAATGTGTCCTTTTATTTAAAATGCATCTCAGAGTTATTTGTGGAGCATAGGAATGCATTCATTTTTTTCCCCAAAATATAGTCTGCCCCCCCCCACAAGGTCTGAGGGACAGTGGACCGGCCCCCTGCTGAAAAGAATTGCTGACCCCTGTTTTAAAGCATTCAAAACTGTTATAAATACAGCATATAGCCAGCATGTAGATAATCAACAGCCTGGTTTATGAACGTTTGAAGTCCTGAAAACCATAGGGCTCTTGCTTCCCAGTGTCCTGGTTTTGACTAAAATGGTGCCTGAACTCACCACCTGAGTTTGCTAATAGGAGTAAAATGTGTCCACCTTTCTTGAATTGACCAAAAGGGCAACACATTGGAATTAAGCAGATTGACCTACTCTAATCTACAAGGTACTTGACCCCACACCACAAGAACGAACAGCACAGACATTAGGAAGAATGTGTAAAGCATAGAGGAAAGTAATAACCCAATCTTGTAGGGAATGGCTGAGCAACCAGGCCAGAATTTCCCAACCAGTCAGAAGCTCAACTGGCTGGAACTTTCCAGTAGTTGAATATGTGCATTCTCAGAGTTGCAGAGTTGCTGTTAATTAAGCAGGCCGCCATATTGACCTTGAGCTACTAGTCACTGCCAGATAACACAGTTGTACTCAATCCATGTTCTCATTCTCATTACTAAGAGCCAGAAACCAATTTTCTCTGCTGCCCGGAGGCCTGCAGAAATCAAACTTTGGTCAAGGCAGAAGCAGAAGAAAGGCTTTTCTTGACACTCCCTGTTTCCAATATTTTAAAGAGCCAGTAAGCATAATCAATAGGGATGTTCTAATTTATTTTGTCTGTAATACTAGGCCTCATTGACCACTGGTGGGGCTTGCTTCCAAGTAAGCATCCCTAGACTCAGGATGTGGGGGGGTGGGGAAATGCAACCAATCCAAAACATGCCTATTATGGTGGGTTAGAAGCATGAGACATTGAACTACACATTTCCACAAAGCTGGACTTTAAAAGGCAGTTAAAGGCATGTTTTCCTCACACGTCTCGTTGGGATTACACTAAAGTAGCCTGTTTGTAGCTTTTCTTTGAGATCATATTAGATATCAGTCTCTGGCAGTGCTCTTGGGGTATCTTTTTCAGAATAATTATGTCTCTCCTGTTGTGCATCTCTAGCATCTCCTACTTTTCATTGTCAGTATTTATTTTCACTTAGAAAATGTTAATCTTGCCTTCAGGCAGTTGCACTCTCAACTGGATTTACTGAGGCCTAATCTATGCAAGTAGTTTCCAGGGGTGGTACCCCATGAGGCAATTCTGTTAGTGAAAGGACTGTTAGTGAAAGAACCATGGCTGCACCATGGAACTTCTCCTCCTCCTTCTTCTCCCTGTACTCGCCCCAGATCTGTTCTGGAAGTTCCCTTAACCCTAAGTAGCAGATTTGGGGAGGAAATGTGGGGCACACATGGAGAGGAGAGGGAGCAGCTTGCCATTGTTACTACTCCAGTGTGCAGTCTACCCTCCAGGCACAGCCCATGAGGGTTGGTATGTCAAGGATCAATACAGGTTCTTTGTTTGTGAACAACTCAGTTTCATTCCTACTTATAGCCTGCTTTGAAAGTAGCCCCTTGCAGTGTCTGATAAGGTGCTTCCAAAATGTGAGGAGACCTTGGAAGTATCCTCTGCCATAAGAAGAGGGGCTTGTACAAGAAAGGTTGAGGAGAGTCTCCAGCACACAGAAATGAGTTCAAGAACCCAAGAGGTAGCTTAAGATCTCTGCGCAAAAGTCCTTGTTCATCTGTCTTGGAGGCTTTAGTTGAGAATTCCTGCATTGCCGGGGGTTGGACTAGATGACCCTCGGGGTACCTTCCAACTCTACAATTCTATAATCCTTAGGTGAGGTGTTAGCACAGCCGCCTATAATTTTTTAGGTTTGTATATTAAACACGTCTGCTTGATGCTAGTCATGGGGAGGAAACAGCAAGAACCAGCACAGAGTAAACAGGAAATGTTATCTGATCCAAGAGAGGTATAATTAGCACTAAAATAATTAATTGAGTAATCAATTTCGTTAACTTATTCATTAAGCACAGATTAAAAATGTGGGGTTTTAATTAGATTTTAACTGGACTATCCCCGAGAAGGATATTTAGTGCTAATAGCATTCTTGTAAATGTTCCATGTCTGGGGGTCTCAGGAGCATTTTACCGTAGATTTAGTTTCTCCCCCCAAACCATAGTAAGAGCCCCTGCTGCCTTAGAGTTCACTCTTACCAAAGAGGCAAGTGCTATGTTATGAGAACACATGACCCAGTTGATGTGCCCAATCTGGCTAGAATCAATGTGGGTGGATGGGGGAAACAGCAAAACAATACCCCTCCCTTCCCACAGACACATTTAAAAGGAAGCCACTATAGAGAAGGTCCGTTCTCATGTTGCTACCCTCCGGACCTCTCATGGAGGAGGGGCACATAGAAGGGCCTCAAATAATGAGCGCAGAGTCTGGGACGGTTTATATGGGGAGAGGCTGTCCTTCAGATGGTCCTTCACCAGCCCTTTCTGTCCACTGGGATTCTCCTCAGGCCACCTGCCCTCTTTAAGCACTTTTGTGTCCCTGTCTGATGCCTCTTGCTTGCCTGGAAGGAGAATGGAGAGGTGTGTGGCATGTCTGTGAGTAGAAACCTCTGACCTTCTTGCATGGCTGGAATATAACTCCCTGCAAGAAGGTAAGACTTGCATCCATTGCTCTGCCCTCTTATCCTCTGGCCTAGCCCTTGTTTGTGGCTCCCAGAAGATTTCCCGCAAGAGGTTGCATCCCTTGTGCTGAAAAGCTTTCTCCACCCCTTCTTGTACATAATGCATACAATGTTTTTGGTAGCACAATGGCCAGTATATGTGAGAATAAGATTCCTTTAAGAACTGGGCTGGAAGGAGTGGTAATAATAATAATAATAATAATAATAATAATAATAATAATTTATTATTTATACCCCGCCCATACCTAGCCACTCTGGGCAGCTCCCAGTTGAGTGTTAAAAACAATACAGCATTAAATATTAAAAACTTCCCCAAATAGGGCTGCCTTCAGATGTCTTTTAAAAATAGGGTAGCTGCTTATTTCCTTGACATCTGATGGGAGGGCGTTCCACAGGGCGGGTGCCACTACCGAGAAGGCCCTCTGTCTGGTTCCCTGTAACCTCACTTCTTGCAAGGAAGGAACCGCCAGAAGGCGCTCAGCGCTGGATCTCAGTGTCAGGGCTGAACGATGGGGGTGGAGATGCTCCTTCAGGTGTACAGGACTGAGACCATTTAGGAATTTAAAGGTCAGCACCAACACTTTCAATTGTACTCGGAAACGTACTGGGATCCAATGCAGATCTGTCAGGACCAGTGTTATATGGTCCTGGAGGCCACTCCTAGTCACCAGTCTAGCTGCTGCATTCTGGATTAGTCCCTAACTAATGGCATGATGTGGTTGCTGTAAAGATCGCCTTTCTCCACGATGTTATGGATGACAATAACACAATGGATGACATTGGACACTGTGTCCAATGAATAATTATTTCACATTTCATCCTAGACAAAGATCTTGATCTTTCCAATTGTCTAAAAGATCTAAGACATGGCAGATTTGGTTAGTGGGGGAAGTACAAAGGTGTGGTGATGCATGTATTGTCAGTTGCTCAGTGCAGGGGACTTGGAGAAAAGATTTTCTGTTTGTAGCAATGATTCTTCAGCCTGTGTTACAAAGACATGGGACGATTGGTTGAAAACATTGTTATAAACATCATTATAAAGGCACTCTGAATGTCTCAATGACAAAAGAAATTCTTAAATATAAATGACTCCATTAGGTCCAAAAGAAGTGTCTTCATTTAGGTTTGCTGAAGTTTTAATCCATCGTGCCTCAAAGTCCAAATGCCTGCCATGCTCCCCTAAAAAAAAAAAAAAGGCTACCCCCGCTTTCTCTTTGCAAGACAGCAGTTTATATTCTCCCCCACCCTTTCCAAAGGCATGGCTCATAAATTATTGTGCCACACTGTGAAACCACTCTAAATGGGATTTATACACTCCAGTGTATTTGTAAGAATATGTTTAGTAAGGGTTTTTATTATGCTGTCTTTATGTGTCATCACAATAATAGCTGTTGCATTTTATTTATTGCTCCAGCTTGATGAAAATATTGGAACAGCAACAAATGTGACAGGATACGACATTTTCTTATGAGAATGGATATCAGGTTCATAGTCTGTGCCAGAGCTGTAGCAAGCATATGGTCATGGAATCTGTGTTTGCGTGGGGTCCATATATGGAGGTTCACCAAAGATTTCCTGAGTTCAGCAATGGAAGAAGAATTCAAGTTGCTTCTCATGTTAATGCAAATCTGCCTAATTCACACTTCCAAAAGCAATGCACACCTAAAAACGTAGCCACCCTTTGAAATCCACGCTTGTCTGAATTTTGCAGTGAAATTCACCACCCCAATCCCCTCCCCAACAAGTACAAAAATACACATATTAGGGAAAAGTATGCATTGTGAAATAACAAACCCAAATTAGAAAAAATGGCTTGCGGAATTGTGAATTTCTGGAGGAATGCCCATCAAAATTATGGTACATTTCTGAGGACTTAAAAAACAACAACCAAGTACACAAAGGGATATTGAAATGTGGCCAACTGAATTTAAACTGGAAAAATGAGAAACTGAGAGAAATCAAGACTGAATCATCCATCCCTAGTTGAGTGTTTTCCCTATGGGACCATGAATTCAGTTCACCAGCACTCCTGCTGTTTACTTTTGGAGGAAGAACAACTAAGTTAGGTGCCTCTGATCTTGCAGAAGATTAGAAAAACAGAGTTGAAATGTACCTTGAAGGTCATCTAGTGTAGTTCTGTGCCAACGCAGGAAATCCTCTCTGTTTCAATATCTTTGATAAGAGGCCATCCAAACTCCATTTAAAATCCTCCCCTTTCTGAGGCAGTTTGTTCTTCTGCCTAACAGTTTGTACTATCATCAGCAAGTTGTTATCCCTTCTCCAACTCATTTCTACCCTTGATTGACCTGCATAATGTATTTTTAAAATTAGAGGATGACATTCTGTGATAGTTTCTCCAGAATTCCTGCTCATTTCTTCTCACGTTATATTGCTTCTCAGGACAGAACCACCGTTTACAACAAGGGATTCATAAAACAACGAGATGTCACTGGGATATTTCAGTTGAGACCTGGGACCTACATCATTATTCCAGAAATATCACAAGGAGGGCAAGAGTCAGAGTTCATTCTACGAATCTTTCTAAAGAACCAAAACAACTACAGGTATGTAGACAGGCATTCAGGCCTGTTCTTGTCATAAGCCAGCATCTCTTTACCAATGTTTTCTTATATTCCATTCCTCAGTTTATGGGTGATCACTTTCACCATGCATGCAGATATGTCCCCGAAACTGAGCTCATTAACAGTATCTATTGTTTAAAGGACTCTTGTCTTATTTTTTATGGGGGTGGTGAAGGGTATAGGAGTAGGCAAGACCAGATCTCCCCCAGGAGTGGGTGATGATAGCTCCCTAGCTCTCTCTCTCTCTGAATCCTCTCCGCTAGGTTGTGGATTGTGACCCAAGAATGTGACAGTAACTTCAGACTGAGCAGAAGACTGTTGGAAGAGAGCTGGTTGTTTTAACACTTTCCGTCCCAGCCATTTGTCTGCCCCAAACCCACCCATCCCAACTGCTTTATTTCCAAGAGAAAATATACACTCACACTGAATCTTTACGCTCTTGGGGAGAAAAGCAGCTCTCTCTCTCTCTCTCTCTCTCTCTCTCTCTCTGTGTGTGTGTGTGTGATTTTGAGCCACCAAATGGCTGGGAAGAAGGACCCTCTCTTAGATCTACCCCCCTCACTGGTCCTCTGCATGTGCTTTATCTGAAAAAGTATGCCCTTGATGAAATACCGTATATACTCGAGTATAAGCCGACCCGAATATAAGCCGAGGCATCTAATTTTACCACAAAAAACTGGGAAAACTTATTGACTTGAGTATAAGCCGGTTCACCACATCACAAACCTGGTGGTGGCAGCAGCAGTGGAGGAAGAACAAGCAGCCCAAAAGGGCTGCTTTCGGGCTGCTCATTCCTCCGCCGCTGACAGCGGCAAAGGTGGCGGAGGAGGAAGGAGCAGCCCGAAAGGACCCTCACTTGAGTATAAGCCGAGAGGGGCTTTTTCAGCATAAAAAATGTGCTGAAAAAGTTGGCTTATACTCGGGTATATACAGTAACCATGGGTTTAATTTGTAGGTCTACCTGTGCTGCATTCTGGCATGGTAAGTTAACTATGCACCATACAACACAATTTCCAGACTACTCCAGCCTTCTTTTCCCATAGAAAAAAGTATCTCTGCTGCAGGCCTGCCAGGGAACCTGAATTCAGTATTCAGTGTTTAACTAGCAACACAGACATCTTGTTCTATCCTAATGCAGTCCTCTCTTTTTCTTCTTCCTTTTGTTTATTAGGGTACCAAATACTGAGCTGAGTCCAGTGGTAACAGAGGTATGTAGGTGTAGAAAGTGGTGTTGCCTTTAAATGTGAAGCAGGGACATACGCTGTGTGCCTTCTACTTATTGGAAGCCTGGATCCAGAACTGAATTGACTCAATCTGGCCCAGTTTGGATAGTTCAGTTCAAGACAGCGCTAGATCAACCTGCCATGGGTTGGCCCATTTAGACCTCCCCAGGGCAATCAAAAGGTAGGGCAGTCAGCTGGCAGGAGTGAAGGAGAGGCAGGTAGCCTGTGCAGGGTTTGCTTCAGTCTTGGGAGACCAGGGTTCAAATCACCACTCAGCTGTGAAGCTCATGGGGTGACCTTGGGCCTGTCACCATCTCTTAGCCTCAGGGCTGTTGTGAGGATAAAGCAAGGAGGAGGAGAGGTATGAACACCACCTTGAGCTATAATAATAATAATAATAATAATAATAATAATAATTTATTACTTATACTCCACCCATCTGACTGAG
The DNA here is from genome assembly GCF_964106645.2 of Podarcis pityusensis. NCBI lineage: Eukaryota > Metazoa > Chordata > Lepidosauria > Squamata > Lacertidae > Podarcis > Podarcis pityusensis. The sequence continues at coordinate 90,629,953 of NC_138026.1, read as the reverse complement.
CCTGCCCAGCCACTCTGGGCTGCTCCCAACGGAATATTAAAACACGATAAAACATCAAACATTAAAAATTTCCGTAAACATGGCTGTCTTCAGATGTTTTTTAAAAGTCAGATACAGTGGTACCTCCGGTTACATACACTTCAGGTTACATACGCTTCAGGTTACAGAGTCCGCTAACCCAGAAATATTACCTCGGGTTAAGAACTTTGCTTCAGGATGAGAACAGAAATCGTGCAGCAGCGGCTCAGCGGCAGCAGGAGGCTCCATTAGCTAAAGTGGTGCTTCAGGTTAGGAACAGTTTCAGGTTAAGAACAGAACGAATTAAGTTCTTAACCCGAGGTACCACTGTAGCTGTTTATTTTCTTGACAAATGATGGGAGGGCGTTCCACAGGGCAGGCGCCACTACCGTGAAGGCCCTCTGCCTGGTTCCCTGTAATCTCACTTCTCGCAGTGAGGGAACCGCCAGAAGGCCCTCGGAGCTGTACCTCAGTGTCCAGACTGAATGACTGGGTGGGGGCGCTTCTTCAGGTATACAGGGCCAAGGCCGTTTAGGACTTTAAATGTCAGCACCAACACTTCAAATAGTGCTCAGAAACATACTGGGAGCCAATGAAGGTCTTCAAAGGTAGCCCCATGTAGGGCATATTGAGTAGTCCAAGCAGGAGATGACTAGAGTATGTACCACTCTGGCGAGACAGTCTGCAGGCAGGTAGGGTTTCAGCCTGCGTACCAGATGGAGCTGACAGACAGCTGCCCTGGACACAGAATTGACCTGCACCTCCATGGGCAGCTGTGAGTCCAGAATGACTCCCAGGCTGTGCATCTGGTCCTGAAGGGAAGGTGGGACATAAATGTAATAATAAATAGAATTCTTCTGTCTGCAGGGGTCTGCTTTGCCAGCATGTTCCACAAAGCAAAGCAGACCCAATAGGACTGACTGTTCCCCCTCCAACCTCCATTCCACATGTTTAATTAATTTAGGAGTTTAATTTAAACCCCTAATTAAACATGTGGTGGTGGGGGGGGGGGAGGGCACAGCATCTTCTGTTTCCCCTGCTCCCTCCAAATGGCATATTTCATAAGGGTTTTAAACCCTGACAAAGCATGCAGTTGTGTGGGGGGAGGGGAATGGAGCACCCCCTTCTTCCCCTACCTCCATCCTGACCTTGAGTTTAATTGTGGTTTAAAAACATTAGGTAAGGGCCCCAAATTCATTTGGGTCCAGTTGGCCCTTGGGTGGATCAGGGTCTATGTGAAGCATCAGATCAGGCCCTAGGTTGTGAGCGTCTAACTCAGGCATAGGCAAACTCTCGCCCTCCAGATGTTTGGGACTACAATCCCCGTCACCCCTGACCACTGGTCCTGTTAGCTAGGGATGGTGGGAATTGTAGTCCCAAACATCTGGAGGGCCGGAGTTTGCCTATGCCTGAGCTAACTGAAATCTTACCCATTTACTCTGCTACAACTAATGGGCCATCAGGAGTGCCATCTTGGCCCTGCGACCGTGGGTGCCCAAGGCCATGGGTGCCATGTCCTGGTAGCAGAATATGTGGGTTCCTGGCCTCTTCATGGGTGCTCAGGCACCCAGGGCCCCAGGGAGTTGGCACCTATGTGGGCCATACTGTCATACCTTCCAACATGTACCAGAGGCAAATCGGGGCGTGTGTCTTTCGGGGCTGTGATCTCGCAGGAGTCAGGTGACACAGCCCCCCAAAATGGGATGTCCCGATTAAATCAGGACAGTTGAGGGGTATGTACTGTATACCAGGAAAACAGATTCTATGGCCCTGCAGATGTTGGTAAACTATACCTCCAATCATCTTCGACCATTTACCATCTGGAGGGCCACAAACATCTGGAGGGCCACAGGCTGAATGCCATGTATTTGAAGGCCCATCTGTGATACTCAATATCTAAGAAGAAAATATAACACTCTTAGCATTGTTGGGGTTGCTCTGAAAAACACAGTGTCTCCAGAGAAGCGAACACGGAGCAATGGATCCAAACTACAAGAAAGAAGATTCCACCTAAACATTAGGAAGAACTTCCTGACAGTAAGAGCTGTTTGACAGTGGAATTTGCTGCCAAGGAGTGTGGTGGAGTCTCCTTCTTTGGAGGTCTTTAAGCAGAGGCTTGACAACCATATGTCAGGAGTGCTCTGATGGTGTTTCCTGCTTGGCAGGGGGTTGGACTCGATGGCCCTTGTGGTCTCTTCCAACTCTATGATTCTATGATTCTATGATTCTATGGATCTTGCTAATGTCAAGGGACCGGCTCCAAATTTGTGTCAAGTATATTCAAATCTTTTTCCCCTCATCTTTGGAAGCATTTACACCCCCCTGAGAGAAAAATAGGTTAAAGAGCTGATTTAAGATCAACAGAAGAAAGTTCAAACTATGATTTGGTAGCTGTTTAAACTGCTTTACAGGGAGAATTCGCACTAGAAGTGGAGCAAGACTCTTCCAAAGAGCAGAATGTAGCAAAAGACAAGGATATGATGGCTGTGTTTAGACAATCATATCTTGGCTTAGAGAGCTGGGGTATAAGTGAGCCTTTTGGGTGTGCATGCAGCCCCTTCACCTCTTTCCTTCATGCAAACCAAGAAGTCTTCAGTTAAATGTAGTGTCCCATTTCATCCAAACCATGGAACCATAGAACAATGGTTAACAGCTTTGGAACAAGCCGGAATATTAAGTCATGGCCACAGTTCTTTAAACTCTGAAGTATTTAATATGTCAATACATGATCCTCTGAACATGGCCTTTAAGTCCCTTTGATTTCAGTGGGAGAAACATGCTCAAATTCCTTCAGTTGAAATTACAGGGTCTCGTGTGCTTAACTTTGGGTACGTCATGCCTATAATTTAGCTATTGAGGGCACCTCGGGGAACCATACCACCAAAATTGTTCTCATTGCCTTACAGCTCCCTTATCTGTCTTGAAGCAAAGCAAAATGACCCTCAAAGGACGATCACTTAAACTGTTTTCAGGTTCTCGGCGTACTAATTCTTAGTTGAATGTGCTGTTCTGCAGATCTCTATGACGGGCTGTTTAAGATAAAAATATTTGAATTCCTTTTGCAGCACGATCCTATGTACTCAGAAGTAGGTCCCAATAAGGAAGCTGGAACTTACCGCCAGGTCAGTGGGTATAAAATTGTAATCTAAAGTGTCTAAAGAGGGGAAGAAACATGGCACAACAAATACAGGGGAGGGTGTTGTGAACTGGGCATGTGGAGTCACAAACATGGCTACTAAGCAATCACATGTCTGGTTCACAATGTGCTGAACTCTCAGTGAGTCCACTCAACTCATGTTCTCAACATGCCAATTAACTTATTTACATTGGGTAAACAGGATGATTAATCTAATTTAGGTGAAGCAAAGGAAACTACTGTATACTGAATCAAGCAACTGGCTCCATCTGGGCATCTTTGTGTAGGGAGATGGCACCAAAATGTCCCACTCCACCAAGCCCCCAAATTGCAATGAACCACCACTGGAAGTCCTCAGCCATCCCCATGGCCTGGCTTCAGAGCCCCTTACACTCCCATTTTATGAGCACAATGGGGAGGAAGGGGAACCTACACAACATGGCACCCACACAACTGCTTGGCAGGATGGCTGCAGAGAACACACAGTCCTTCTAGGATGAGGGTTCAGGACAACCCGAGGAAGGGGAAAGACTCTTCTGCCCAGCAGCCCAGGGCATGCAGCAAGGGAAACAAAAAAACACATTGGCAGCAGCAGCCTCCAGTGGCTTGCTGACTTTGCCATTATGGTGCCCTGCAGATGCTTTGGACTACAATTCCCATCAGCCTTATCCAGCATGGCCAAAGGGAGTTGTAGTCCAAAATGTCTGAAAGATACTAGATTGGTGAAGGCTGGCACAGGCTGGGAAGCAGGAGTGTTCCACTGTCAATGGGGGCATGGCCTTGAAGGGGCACAGGATATAGCATAAGTATGCCCCTCCCCTGTACCACCCATAAAACGCCCCAAACTGTGCTGAGTCAATATGCCAGTGAGGTGTTGAAACGGTGTTGTGTGTGTGTGTGTGTGTGTGTGTGTGTGTGTGTTAACAGCATTTGTCTCGTGCTCCACAGGCACGGCAGGGCTTCCATCAAACCCTACAGCCCCTCAGCCAGTGGAAAGCATTCTGCCCTAAGTCTCCCAGCTTTGATAGTTCCCAATCTTATCCTTTTTGTCTCATTTCGTCTTTTGTTTTGCTCCATAAACCTGGCACATTCTGCCAGTGAAAGACTGCCAGTTGTAGTCATCCTTGGGGCTTTCGTTTCTGAATCCTTGCTGTTGCGCAAAACCTTCATAAAATAACACCGATTTCTCTTTCTCTGCTCCCTGCCTGATTAATACTACAGAGCAACCTTCTCTGTCCTCTGCCCACCCCAGAGCTTGCACATCCAAATTATTTGTGGTTAATCTGAGTTTAGATATAGGAGGGATGTAGTTTACATTTGCCAGAATTAACATGGGGTCACAGGGGGGGAATTTAGTGAATTCAGATAATTAAGGAGGGATAATTGACAATCTGAGAACAGAGTTCTGTTGTATCACATTTCTTCCTGCTTTCGTACTTTTGAGGAGGTGACTGAATCTCCTTTTGTGCAAATGTTGCTAACTCTAAATTGCCTGAAACATCTGTGGGTCGTTTGAATAAAAATAAGACGTTGTCTCATGCTGACTGATTTTTGTGACTGATTTTGTACGCACACACTTCTCTCTGATCCAGGTTGTGCCCAAGTGGAATCAAGACAACTCCTATGAAAACATCTTCCTAAGATATGCTAATCAGGTACGTTGAATGGGGAAGGAAAAAAATTGTCTGCATCAACATGGCATGTAGAATTGGGAAATAAAAGTCTCCCGTCTTGCTCTTTATTCAGCTTTAGCAAATGCAGATCTCATGTGGGTTTCTCAAAACTCTATTGATTTGCCAGCTGCTGTAACAAATAGGGCAAGGAACCCAGCTAAAACATAATAGATGGCTGAGGGCTGATTGCTTGAGGGGAGAAAGGTGTTCCTTAAACAAGCAATTAGCAGTAACCCTTGGCTACAAATATATGTGGGTATGTATATCATATTTTACTGTGATCAGAATTACTTCCAGTTTGCACTTGCTGCGTTTGGAAAGCAGACATCAGTCAATGTTTGGGTAATTGATTCCCATTCTTTCTGAGCTGAGCTGCATGTGTTCACAGGAGATGCTCTTAATGGCTTAATAAACTGTTATAAAGGACTCCTTGACTTAGTCAAGAGAAAAATTTGCTGCCAAAAGCCTCTGCACAATAGACCTCTCACAGCTAATAGTTATATCAATGCATAAAAGGTGAAAATGACACTGCCTGCTGCGAATAATGCGCAAGGTTTGTCTCCGGGAGCAGCGAGGGCAACGAAGGAAGTTTCTCCATGGTTCGTGAGTCAAGCAACTCCAAGCTGCAGGGGCAATAGGCCAGATTCTCAGCTCTTTTTACGCCATGGTGTTATGGCAGCGTTGCAAAGGCACAACTCCATGCGATCTCGTCTACGGATACCAAAAGAACAGTGCAAAGCATTATATTTTCTTAGAACAGGGATGGAGAACCTGCGGCCTCTCATAGCTTGTATTGATCTCTCAGTGTCCCAGTATAGCCAATATTATTTACTTTGTATTATTTATTAGATTTCTATACCATCCTTTGTCGAAAGATCTCAGGGCAATCCACAAGATAAATAGGCAATACGCAAATGGGCGTTGTAGTCCAATGAACATCTTGATCTCCACTATCCCAGAAGCTGCCTGCAGCTAGTGCAAAATGTGACAGCTTAATTGTTCTCTTTGGGCTGGTATATTACCATCGTATTACGGCACTTCTGAAAAGAATTTCACTGGCATCCCATTAGTTACTGGACTAGGTTCAGGTTGCTGGTATTGGTGTACAAAGCCCTATACAGCTTAGGGTTAGGACACCTAAAAGATTGCTTCATTCCCTACATTCTGCAAGGGAGTACATCCTGCAGAGACCATCCTACACAATACTGGAATCAGTCCCTTAGTGTGCTGGCAACCCACCCTTTGGAACTCTTTCCTGTTGTATATCAGACAGGCAAGTGCTTTCTCTCTTGTCTTTGGGGCACTTGCCATTTCTCTTTCAACAAACCTGAAACATTGAAAATATTTGGTATCTGTCTTGGATTTGAATCAGTTTTGTGTCTGTTGTTTAAAATAGTTTTTTTTTTTTAATGCAACTGTTTTAAATAGGTTGTTCTATTGTAACTTGCTTTCATGGGATGCCTCCTGGGAAGTCATTCATAAATGAAATAAATAATAAGAATACTTCCCACCTCCACCCCACTCCCCAAATCTCAGAAGCTGCTGGGAATTATCTAAGAATAAAAATTAAAGCAGAATCAAGCCATTTTTGGTAGAGGTAATGTAAGTGCTCAACAGCCTTGGGAATGAAGAATCACTACCAAGAATGGGTCAGGTTGCCCAGAAAAACCTCTCAGTTCTATATCTATGAAGAAACAGTTTGTTGTTGTTGTTTTAAAAAATATACAACTTTTGTAGCATTTGTAAGCCCTTCTCATATGTTCTTTATTAGGCCTCCTACTTGGATGCCTCACAGCTGCAAGGAATTCTGAATGAAATAGTCCAGAAAGGTAAAGTTCATTGCTGGTAGCCAACTAATTTCTTCAAGTTCTTTTTTCTTCTGTCTTGTATCCTGAACAGTTGCTAAAACACACACAAAGAGGGACATATTTTGAATGTGCGGGAATGTGAATGTGCATATTTTGAAGGCGCATTCAAATGGTTGCATTCAGGCATTAGTTTGTAATTGGGTTAAAAACTGTGGTGTCGAATGTGCATAGTGTAGGATAACTTGCAAACATTCTCTGTTTGGAGGGAGAAGGAGGCCTTTGGAGAGGCAGTAGTCCAAACACACTTGTTCTTCAATCAACCTTTTCTTTTTCTTTTTTACACACAGGAATAACCATAGACACATAATTTTCTTAACAAATGATAAAACATAAATTGGTCTTAACACTAAAGACCCAACCTCCCGTCTATTCCATATTTCAATTTCACATTACTTATTGCCAATACACACTTTTATCATAATTAAACTTTTTCTTAGTATATCTTAATTCTTATATATTCCTTGCAACTATTACTGAAGTTCCTCAAATGCTGCAACAGAGTTTAAATCAACCTTAAATACTCCAAGGCCCAGTCCTTTTCCAATTGCCCCTCTGGTATATTTTGCAAAATGTGACTTGTGAAACAGCATGCAGTAGTGGCACTTTGACTCCAAATTCCACGGGTTACAAGTGGACCGTTTCATGCCTGCTTCCTCCCCTAACCTCCTTATTCTTTGTCCCTGTTGCTTTCTGATTTATCCGTTTATAGATCTAATGGCCAGTTGGGGAAGCGGAGATGGATTCAGCTTCGATTCATGCAGGAGCCTTTTAGCTCTGATGGATGTATCTTTTCAACAAATGCAATAAACCTTCCTTACGCTGCCCTTCCCTGCTTTGAGTTATGGCTGTGCTTCCCACTGCAGGAGCCCCGCAAGTAAATATTTGCCATGAGATCTGCCCACTGCATATGCAGGGAATCTATAAGTGGCCAAACTCTTCTCCCTAAGGTCCCCTTTTTGATTAAATGTCAGGTAGGAAAGACAAAATCAAAACAACTCTCTTCTGAAACACCTGAAATGTTGCCTACTTCTGTAAATCACTTCCTATCAGAACCTAGATACAGTCCAATCTTCCATCCAAGAAGACTTTATGTTGCGTAGAAAAGCCTAACTATCTGACTACATTTCATGCCCAGACTTGTTCCAATGTCTAGGAGAAAGGGAAGGCAAATGTGATAGAATTTATGCTCACGCCAAAGATCCCTTTTGTTCTACATTTCCAATGTTGTCTTGTTAACAGTAAAATCACTGTGTGAACTATCTAAATAGAAGACGCAGGTAACACAGGATGAATAATAGTTCACCGGATGGTCAATAGCACCACAACCATCCCCTGAAAAACCAAACAAAAAACTGTGAAGCGTGTTTCTCTTTTACATTTGCCTGACTTTGAGTAAGTTGCCTATTAGAACTGGTCACCATAGCTGCCTTTGGGGACGAGGAGTATGCAATAAAGCACATTGTTAATCTAGTGTGGGCTCTCACAGCCAAAGTACCAGTTCAAATATCGGGTAAGACAGCCCTTTCCAGACTGTTGCACTTTTACGTATGAATCAGAAGAAGGGAACTTGCATACTTGAACATTCTCCCTTGTTAAAAAAAGCAACAACCTGCAAATGGAAAGCAAACATGCCAGACAGAATTTAACCCAGTCTTTTCCTGATGTGCTAGATTTCTGAGTGCAGTGAGGAGTTCATCATACTTTTGGTGTGCATTTCTTCTAATAAGCACATTTCCCCCATATTTGCCTAATATATTGCAATTTTGTATATGTATTTTTGTCTACATTTTTCGGCATTGCAAAATTTGGACAGATGTGCATTCCAAAGGAAGGGCAAAATTCAATTCACATATTGTTTTGAGAAGTGCTAATTAGATACTTTTGCATTAACAAACAGAACCAAATTTCTCCTCCATCCCTTGGCAATGATGGAAGTCTTTACTGTGGAACCTGAGAGGGGTTTTGGGGGAGAGAAATCCAAATAATCAAGGGACCGTGCCCTTTTTGTGTTTCTAAATTTGTGGTTTTCAATTTCCCATTTCTATCTCTTGCCCAAAGGGCATTATTGCAGTGTTTGAAAGATGTTCTGTTCCAAAGTAATTGCGACAATTATTTATTTCTGTAAATTGTTTTTAATATTCCACTATCTTTCATGTCCAGGTCCCTTAATATTTTGAACACTTGATGCATAGAGAACTAAAGATTGCCTTTAAACAAACTTGTTTGAATCTGCCTCCCCTGATAGACCAGACTTGGAATGCTAAGGTCTGTTTATGTATTTAATTAGCAATGGAAGATCTTACACATTTTTTAATGGCGTGTGAAATATATATGGAGATACAAGCTAAATATATGTTCCCGTTATTGTTAAAATTTAGAAGGAGATTCAACCATAGTAAATGAATGTATTTACTGTCTAAGCAAAGCAGGTGTTTCACATTCAGGAAACAAAATTTATTGTAGCAACTTTTTTAAAAAAATGTGCTTGTGCTAGATTTTGTCAGCAAAAACAATACAGCATCTTGTGGCACCTTAAAGACTAACAAACGTAATCTGGTATAAGCTTTTGTGGAACACATTCTACCACATCAGTTCCATGAAGTTTTATCCTGAGTTATAGGGGAGTATACATGATTTGAGGGATTGCAAAAGGTGAATCCAGAATAGTCTCTGTGCAAAATAATAGACAAAAGAATTGGCACCATCTTACTTCAGAAATGACAATATTCCAAAGCAAATCGGGGAACGAAGGCTTCTACAATATTTTTTAAGTGACTTTAAAGTGGCCATTCTGAAGCAAAGGAACCTCAAACTTCGAATGAAATCATCATGCGAATTACAATGAATCATATATGTGAATTGGCTTACCAACGCCAGGATACCTGTGTCATCAAAAACGGTTTTGTGAACTACCACAAAATTTAGGTACAGTGGTACCTCAGTTTAAGAACAGTTCTGTTTACAAATGAGTTATTTTATGAATTCGGCAAAACCAGAAGTAGTATCCCTCGGTCTAAGAACAGAATCCGAAAGGTGGAAGGGCGCCGGTGGCGAGAGGTCTCATTAAGGAAAGTGTGCCTTGGTTTAAGAACGGTTTTGTTTTAAGAATGGACTTCAGGAACGGATTAAGTTTGCAAACCGAGGTACCATTGTACTTTTCTGCATTTCTTTTCCCTCTAACCTCAATCTTTACACCTTGCAAAGAACAAAACATTAGGGTATATACCTATAACTCAGGATAGCACTTTATACATCGGATGAAGTGGGACTGTAGTTTCTTAGTCTTTGCAGGTTTTGAAATTTAATGGATTTTAGTCATGAAGTACTTGTGACATTTCTCAGCAGCCTGCAAATGCAAATTGAGAATGCCAAACAGGTTCTAATACTGCCTTTTCCTGATGTGTCCTGGGAGGATTTCTCATTTTTTAATATAGGAAACTCTCAAATATGCCACCATCACCCCACCTGTCATCTGATTTGGGACGATTCCGAAAGTGCACTACAGCACCATATTTCTGCTCAATCCAGGCAAGACGTAAAGCTTAGAGAGGCAAATCATAATGTTTTGATTGTTTCCCCACTCTGGGCTACCAGCCAGTGCGCAAGTTGATCTGTTAATATGCAACACAATCAAAATGTATTTAAAACTTGACCACATCTACAGGCCAGTAATAATGGAAGACTCACGTTGCAAGAGTTTGAAAAGCTTTGGCGAAATCTCTATAAGTATAAGGTATGACTGAACTGTATGAATCCAAACTCTCAGCTGCTTCCCTGTTCTTCTTTGGCCTTTTCCTGTTTTCTTCCTTTTCGTACTTTTTAAATAGTTAATGATCTCATTTTCCTGAGAAGAGAGATTTTCACCCTATAATAGCGTGAAACCCTCACTGCACTGTGCCACGCTGTTCTAAATGGATTTATAAACAATTTTTGTAGTTCTGCCCTTATCAAACTTTACATACAACTGAGTTGCCTCTAGTACTGAGCTTCACTTATGCCCAAACCACTTATGTTCTGTTGGGTTTCTTTTATTTTTTTAAATGCCCAAATCACTATGTGTAATATACAAAATTATATTATAAAACAACAACACATATTTATAAAAGAGCCAAGGTCCATGTTGTACTATATTTGTGCAACATATTTTTATATTAGTATATATGAGCATTTTGTATGTATCGGTTTATGTGCTGGTTACTCTTGTGAACTTTGTATATGCATATAGAATCTGTGTATAATGCATTGTTGTTGTTTAGTTGTTTAGTCGTGTCAGACTCTTCGTGACCCCATGGACCAGAGCACGCCAGACACTTCTGTCTTCCACTGCCTCCCGCAGTTTAGTCAAACTCATGCTGGTAGCTTCGAGAACACTGTCCAGCCATCTTGTCCTCTGTCGTCCTCTTCTCCTTGTGCCCTCCATCTTTCCCAGCATCAGGGTCTTTTCCAGGGAGTCCTCTCTCTTCTCATGAGGTGGCCAAAGTATTGGAGCCTCAGCTTCAGGATTTGTCCTTCCAGTGAGCACTCAGGGCTGCTTTCTTTCAGAATGGATAGGTTTGATCTTCTTGCAGTCCATGGGACTCTCAGGAGTCTCCTCCAGCACCATAATTAAAAAGCATCAATTCTTCGGCAATCAGCCTTCTTTATGGTCCAGCTCTCACTTCCATACATCACTACTGCGAAATGTATAATGCATACATGTGTAATATTATACATAAGATATTTTGTGTAATAATGGATATAATATGTGAGACTTTCTCATAGCTTTAACTGAAGAGGGGCAGGCAGAAACTCACATCTGATAAGGATTAAGAAATGAGATGGGAATTGGGGGGGGGGACCCTATGTGTATAAACTCAACATCAAGATTTTCAGAAAATTTCATCCCTAGCTATGATAATTCATATGCCAGTGACTGAATCGATATGCTAGCCATGTCCTAAAATATTATCTTGGGTTTAAATATTTTCCAGGACATTTTTGAAAGAGAAGATGAAAATAATTCTGGATTCCTATATATTTCCAATTTGAGAAGAGTAACAGAGCAAGAAGGTATGCTGACAAACTCTGAATGTATTTTCAGTTAAGGCCAATTTAAGTTTTGAAATCTGATACATCTTTGTGGAAACGTTTCCAAAACAGAAATATAGCAAGTGAAGCTTTTCTCCTGATATGGAGATTAGGAATGGAAAAAGTTTCACCTACTGAATTGGGGTGTGTGTGTCAGGTTGCCGTGACAGGTGTAGTTCATTTATTTATTTTTTTAAAAAATAGCAAACAAACCCTGGTCACAAGCCCTGGAAGAGACAAGAATGGGGAAGATAGGCTAGAGACCTTACTATCACGAATTCCAATTCTGGCGCCTTCTGCAGAATGTTGAAGATTGTTTCTTTCATGAAGTCAGAATCCATTGAGTTCGCAATGACATCTGCTGAACAATCCTGGAATTGCAACCAAGCCTCCAACCTTAACCCTTAGCTTCCCCAGTTCCTGATGTTTTGCAGCAGAGTCCTTTGGTGGGTAGATTTATATATGCCAGGGTTACCAGACATCCCCGTTTCCTGGGGGCAGTCCCCGGATTTGCGAATAAGGCCCCGGACAAATTCCATCCCCGGAACGTCCCCAGATTTCATCTAATGTCCCCAGGAAATGCAGCAGTGGCAGTCTCAGCAGCCCAGAGCTGTTGGCTCTGGCTGGCTTCAGGAGCTGCTTGGAAGTCCCCATATGATGGTGGTGCAGGGGCTCTAAGATGCAGCTTCCGGGCTCCCTCCACCTTCCCTGACCCCAGCAACTAAGCTGTGAAGGGAGGCTTCACGCTGCCTATCAGAGCTTGCGTGCAAGCAGAAGGGGGCAGGGATCTCTCAGTTAGGCAACAGGAAGCCTCCCTTCCCAGCTGAGGGATCCCCGCCCCCTCCTGCTTGCACGCAAGTAGGAATGGGATTGGGGCTGCTCCGATGGGAAGGGAGGCATTGCGCTGCCTGAGAGATCCCTGTCCCCTCCTGCTTGCACGCAAGTAGCAGTTGGGATGGGGCTGCTCCAAAAGGCAGTGTGAAGCCTCGCTTCCCAGCTGAGGGATCCCGGCCCTCTCCTGCTTGCACACAAGTAGGAATGGGATTGGGGCTACTGCGATGAGAAGGGAGGAATCGCGCTGCCCAAGCCTCACCACCGCTGCTGCTCTCGGCCCTCCTTCTCCGCCTTCCATGCCTGACCCACGGGTCACCGCTTCACCACCACCACCGAAGAACCAACAACTCAGGGGCTGCCCAGGCTCATGGAGAAAGGAGATAGAAGCCTCGGAGGAAGAGGGAACATGGCAGTTGAGGTCAAGGCGGCGGCCGCCCCTCTGCCACCACCATCACTGCAGCATCAACGTCCCGAACATAGTACAGTGGTACCTCGGGCTAAGTGCTTAATTCGTTCTGGAGGTCCGTTCTTAACCTGAAACTGTCCTTAACCTGAAGCACCACTTTAGCTAATGGGGCCTCCTGCTGCCGCTGCACCGCTGGAGCACGATTTCTGTTCTCATCCTGAAGCAAAGTTCTTAACCCGAGGTACTATTTCTGGGTTAGCGGAGTCTGTAACCTGAAGTGTATGTAACCTGAAGCATATGTAACCCGAGGTACCACTGTAATTAATTACAGTGGTACCTCGGGTTACATATGCTTCAGGTTAATTAATTAATTAAAGTGCCCCCAGATTCATTGAAAAAAATCTGGTAACCTTGATATATGCAATCCATCACACTGCACAGAGGAAGCTACGATCCAATAACACTGCCTTAGTGACGAGCATTTAGATTTTTAGATAGCTGCTTAAGCTGCATTATGCCTTTAACATGTTAATTCTTTTTCCCCTCCCCTGGGTGGGGAGTGAAAAAGAAAGTGTGATCAAATGACAGACGCAAACTTAAGTGAGATTGCTCAGAAGGAGAAAGAGGAGAGGAGAGGAGAGGGGGAGTTAGGTGGCCTCTAGAGACTGTTATGATTCCTGGTGTGCAATTGGAGTGGGGGCAGATGCTCTCAATGCCGCTATCTGGAATTTATCACTAATGTGCCGCATAAAGGAAGGTGCGAGGAAGGTATGGTGATAATAAAGGCAATAAAGTGTAACACAGGGAGGAAAATTGCATGCTGTGCAGTCCTTGAAGGCAAACAGCAAACAGTACAGGCACTGAACAGAAGAAAGGGAGGCGTGTGTGTCTTTGTAAGTAGTATGAATATAAATATGGCAAAGTCAGCTTCTTTTGCCCCAAGAGCAGAATCTGGGGGAAAGCATAGCCCTCTTTAAGATGTGCTGCTTCTTCCTGCACTTTACAAGTCAGTAGATTCTAGGTTCCTTTGGAGAGGTTCCTTCAACCCTATAAATGCTGCATCTAATTACTGATATGCCGAAGTCAAATGAATTGCAAACATTTGTTTCCGGGCCCAGGATTATATCATTCATTTCTCTCTCTTCCTCTTTGCCTTCTAATCAGACAGGAGAGAAAATACTAAGCAGCAGTTTAGCACCCCAGGGATTCCTGTTGCCATTGTGAGCCCTCCTAAGGTCCTGTTCCTTCAGCCAGGGACCCACTTGACTGCCCCTTGCCATGAGTTTAGTGTTTGAGTTGCCTAAGGCTGCATCCTATTCCTGGTTACCTGGAAATCAATGAGGCAGAGAAGACATTCCTGCAAGTGTGCTGTAAAGCTGTGACTCTTGTTCACCCACACAATGCTCTTTCCAGATTCTGGGCTCTTATATAAACTTTTTTCTTATATATATAAAGGAAGTGGCCCTGATTGGAATGTTTGAGGAAGTCGACAACACTCCATTCTCTGCAGTTGGTGAACATTACTGGACAGTGTTTCCTTTTAAAATATATTATCATCTCTTCCTTTGCCTTCTCCTGTTGCTGTTTGCAGGTCTGTTCATCAATGACACAACCCTCCAGCTGATGACTGTGCGATATGGTGATTCCTTGATGAGGATAAACTTTCCTGATTTTGTGTGCTGCATGGTTCGTCTTAAGACCATGGCAAGTAAGTTACACACATCGGATGTTTGTAAAAACATTTCCTTAGTTGCTAATACGTTTTAAGGATTTTCACTTGATGCAGTAGTTTGGCATCCATTGTTGGAGAAGTGGCTCACTGACTGAATGTTCTGAGGATCAGAAAGTGCACTTTGGCCGACTTCCGGGTTGGCGCCTCTGGCAATGGCGGATTTCCTCCGATCGGGAGGAATCCGCTCCGTGGAAAACAGGGTCTGAACCGCCACAGCGAGGCGGAGACCCATCAAAAACCACAAGCGGGAGAAGCCTGTGGACGTGGGATTCGGCCGGCACCTTTGCGCCCCCCCCACTCGCGGGGAAACCCGATTTTGGGGTTCCGGAGCGACGTGGGGTGAGTGGCGCGGTGCCTTGAATCGACTGCTTCTTTCACGGAGTGAAGCCGCATTGCTGTTGCCGGAGAGCGCTGACTTTTTCCTGTGGACAATTGGAGCTTAAATAACTGTCCGTGAGTAGAACGGAAAATTGGAATAAGAAATTTCTTTTAATTTGGCGCTGAAGCGGGAAGGTCTAAACAGGAAGTCTGCCTTCCGCTTTTTGTAAATAGATTGAAGCAAAGACACGGCAAGCTAGAGCTTAGAAAATCGTCTGTAAAGGATCAATTTTCATCATTTAAAATTACTGAATCCCCCTTGGAAGCAGGAGAAGAGGGGGGAACTTTTTCTGGACTGATTAAACCTGCAGAAGACAAGTAAAGAAAAGCAATTCTCCACCGTCCTGAACCTGGAAGCGGGGTGTCAGGACAGACATCTTTGGGAAGTTCATTGACTATAGACAAACGTTTTTGACAGATAGTTAAAAGAAGAGAAACATATTGATTCCATTGTTCCCCTTCGCATCTAAAAGGAACAAAATATTGACAAAATATCTGAAAAAGGAAACTTTGTTGTTAGATTTGCTTTTTTTTAAAAAAAAAAAAAAGAGAGAGAGAGATGGATACAAATAGAAGCTTTTTCCCCTAGAGGGAGCTTGTGAAACTGTTATTAAATCTGAACTGGGGAGCTTTGCAGCTGCAATAGATTAAGATCGTGGGACCAGACTTTGACCTTCAACAAGAATGTACTCGGAGGCTCTGGTGTTGGCCTTTTGTAAGACAATAATAATAATAATAATAATAAATAATAAATTTTATTTATATCCCGCCCTCCCCAGCCGAAGCCGGGCTCAGGGCGGCTAACAACAATCAAATAATCAAAAAATCAAATAATCACACAATCTAAAAATATTTCATTATAAAAATTAATTAAATCAAATTGATGGCAACCAATTAAGCAAAGTTCTGTGCAGGTTGCCAGAGGAGGGAGTCAGGCTGCGCCCTGATCAAAGGCCTGGCGGAACAACTCTGTCTTGCAGGCCCTGCGGAAAGATGTCAAGTCCCGCAGGGCCCTAGTCTCTTGTGACAGAGCATTCCACCAGATTGGAGCCGCAGCCGAGAAGGCCCTGGCTCTAGTTGAGGCCAGCCTAACCTCTCTGAGGCCTGGGACCTTGAGGATGTTATTATTTGCAGACCGTAGGTTTCTCTGTGGGGCATACCAGGAGAGGCGGTCCCGTAGGTACGAGGGTCCTAGGCCGTATAGGGCTTTAAAGGTTAAAACCAGCACCTTAAACCTGATCCTGTACTCCACCGGGAGCCAGTGCAGCTGGTATAGTACCGGATGAATGTGATCTCGCAGCGAAGACCCCATAAGGAGTCTCGCCGCGGCATTCTGCACCCGCTGGAGTTTCTGGGTCAGTCTCAAGGGCAGCCCCACGTAGAGCGAGTTACAATAATCCAGTCTGGAGGTGACCGTCGCATGGATCACAGTGGCTAGGTCAGGGCGAGAGAGATAAGGGGCCAACTGCTTAGCTTGGCGGAGATGAAAAAATGCCGCCTTTGTTATAGCTGTAATCTGCGCCTCCATAGAAAGGGAGGTATCGAAGATTACACCCAAACTCTTAACGGACGGTGCTGGCACTAATTGCACCCCCGCAAGAGATGGGAGTTGCCCCCTCAAGACAAGTGCTTTATTGGAACAGTTACATGAGAAGATGGATTTGATGACTGTCGGGATTGGAAAGTTTGGACAGGCAGTGGGTACCTATATAGAACCCACTCAGGAATTAATTCAGGAGTGTGCTTTGACAGATCAGATGAGGGAGGAGGTTGTTGCTGGACCTAGTGAGGCAGAGACGGAGGCAACTGTGGCCCAGCAGGAACATGAGTTGTTGGACTTGACAAATGAACCTGGAAAAAGCCAGATTTGGAGAGACAGAGTTCTGTTTGGCTTGGAGATGGGGGCTGGATAGACCCCCCTATGCAGGGATGTTTTGATCTTTCAAGTCTGGCTTTGGGCCGGGAGGCGTTCGGAGGTGTGCGGGCCCTTAACTTTGGAGGGACTTTGAAACATGCTTTTAAATACCACATGGAGTTCAGTGTTGACTTTGGAAAAGGGGCTGATCTGTCGAGAAGGGACAAAAACATTGTCAAGCTGGAGTCTCCCCGAGTGAAAGGAGCAGAAGACAAAGTAAAGCACAGGTATAAATATGAAGAAGATCTGCGGATGGGACATGGAAGAGATCCAAGGGCCTCGGATATAAGGTTACCAGGTTGATGGACTAGATGGATGGGATAGAAAGGACTGACAAAACCTGAGACCAGGAGAAAGAGACGTTGAATGAAGATTGGAAGAAAGTTTTAAACAATTTATTTAGGAAAATCTTGTAAAAGTAAAGAGTATTAGAAAAATGTTGGAATGAAATTATTTGGCCTTAGCAGAAATGTTAAAAAGAATTATGTAAGAATATGTCATGGTTAAGAGAATTTGGTTTAAATAAGATTTGAGTTTTAAGTTTTAGGGCCTTTTATGGTAAGATAAGGTTAAAATAGATTAAGGTAATTTAATGACAGAATATTATGAAAGATGGAAAGGATTTGCTGAGATAATTAACAACTAGAATACAAAAAAGGGAGGTGTGAGGAGGTCGATGAAACAAGGTAATGACAGTTAATGATTTGGAAATATTGGATTTGTTTTTAAATTTTTTGTCTACTTTTGCTTTGTGATTTTGATGTATTATGTGTTTTGTTTTGTTTTTCTCTTTTTGACCTTGTTTTTTATTGACTCATATTGTTTAAATGTTACTTGTTTTTTCCTTTTTTCCCCCTTTGGTTCTTTGTAATCTTAAAATTCTCAATAAATATTATTTAAAAAGAAAGAAAGAAAGTGCACTTTGGCCTATAGGCTTCCACCATCTCTGACCATCAGTCATGCTGCCTGGGGCTGAGGGCAGGTGGAGTCCAACAACAATTGGAATGTAGATTTAAACAGAGCAATGACGCAAAATATTACTGTTGTAAAATAGAGCATAATTCAAGCAATTGAATACTCCACCCAATCCAAATCCATTCCCTAAAACATGTTGTGAAGTATAAGCTCTTATTATTTGTGTGAATGTGTGTGTGTTTTGAGGAACTGCCTCATGGTTTGTTGTTACAGATGGGTAGCCGTGTTGGTCTGCCATAGTCGAAGTAAAAAATTCTTTCCTGTAGCACCTTAAAGACCAACTAAGTTAGTTCTTGGTATAAGCTTTCGTGTGCATGCACACTTCTTCAGATACACTGAAACAGAAGTTACCAGATCCTTCTATATATTGAGAAGGTGGGGAGGGGTATTACTTAGAAGGGTGGTGGGAATCGGAGATTGGCAGATAGCTGAGATGAGCCTGTTGACGACTCTTAACGACTGTAATAGGTCTTACAGGAAAAGGCAAGGGGTGAGAAGGTGAGAAATGGCTTAGTCATGTATAATGAGATAAGAATCCGATGTCTCTGTTCAGACCAGGTTTCTCTATTGTTTTAAGTTTGGTAATGAGTTGTAATTCAGCAGCTTCTCTTTCCAGTCTATTTCTGAAATTCCTTTGTAGTAAAACAGCTACTTTGAGATCTTGTATAGAATGTCCTGGGAGATTGAAGTGTTCTCCTACTGGTTTCTCTGTTTTGTGATTCTTGATGTCAGATTTATGTCCGTTTATTCTTTGGCGTAAGGTTTGGCCTGTTTGTCCAATATAGAGAGCTGAAGGACACTGTTGGCATTTGATGGCATACACAATGTTAGACGATGAGCAATTAAATAGTCCCGAGATGGTATGTGTGATGTTGTTGGGGCCAGTAATGGTGTTGTCCGGGTGTATGTGGCAGCAAAGTTGGCATCTGGGTTTATTGCAGGCTCTGGTGCCAGTGTCCGTGTTAAGTCTGGTTGTAGTATTATTGTGGGTTAGGAGTTGTTTAAGATTGGGTGGCTGTCTGTAGGCAATGAAAGGTCTTCCTCCCAGAGCTTGAGAAAGAGAACTGTCATTGTCCAGGAGAGGTTGTAGATCTCTGATGATGCGTTGAACTGTTTTAACTTGGGAGCTGTATGTGATGACTAGTGGAGTTCTGTTATTTTCTTTTTTGGGTCTGTCTTGCAGCAAGTTCTCTCTGGGTATCAGTCTGGCTCTGTTGATCTGTTGTCTAACTTCATCTGCTGGGTATTTTAGTTCTGAGAAGGTTTGCTGTAGATCTCTTAGGTGAGAGTCTCTGTCTGTAGAATTGGAACAGATGCGGCTGTAACGTAGTGCCTGGCTATATACAATGGACTGTTTGGTATGTTTGGGATGGTAGCTAGAGGCATGTAGATATGTTTGTCGGTCAGTTGGTTTACGGTATAAGGTGGTGTCTATGCGTCCATCCTGTATTTTTATAGTAGTGTCCAAAAAATGTATTTCTTGCATAGATTGATTCATTGTAAGGTTGATTGTGGGGTGAAAATCATTGAATTTCTGGTGAAAGGTGTCCAGGGTCTGTTGATCAGCTATTTCTATTATTTTATTTTATTTTATTTTATTTTAAAGTAGGAATAGATCCAAGGATGGAGACATCCAGTGCAGAGAGTGACCTTCACACATTTGTTTTCTAGCTTTGACCCAGCTCTAGGCATGCATAAACAATATGTTAAGTGTGACATTTGTGTAAGGATGTTGATGTGATGTGCATTTGATTGCACATCCAGTTCAAAGGGACACAGCACAAATGCTTTATGGCTGTCACTTGAATGCACATCTGAAACGCGCATCTGTCATATGCCAACAATTTCAAACAAAGGAAGTATCATGTATGCCTTCTTATACACCTGGAGCTTCTTAGCTGGTTTGCAATTACCAAACACAAAACTTTTTCCTTTCCTTCCTTCAAAAGTGGACTCTTCCAATAAAGAGGCAAAATAAGGGGAGATGGTGACATGAAGACATATGAAAGCTGCACGAAGACCTATATTAAAAGGTTCACTTAGTCTGAAGCGTGAAGTTGGAAGGTGCCTAGGGAAACTCACATGGACAATTTTCATATTGCTAAAGAAACAAGCCACTGTCTGGAAAGCGGCTTGTCTCTCTGGAAAGGGAATATGCAGGAGCAAAGCGAATGCTCAAGCTGTGTGAGTGATCTTTGCCGTTGACTGGATTTTACCAGATACCTCTGGAAATCCAATGAGAAAAATCTCCAAGCTTTATTGGCAGAAACATTTAAAAATAAGAAATCAAACTGCAGGACACTGTTCATTTTCTCTTTTTTTCTTTTAAAAAGTTTTATTAAAACTTTTCACATTGCAATTAACCCCCCCCCCCCGAATCTAAGCAAAAAGCAGTAGAAAAGAGAAAAGAAGAAAAAGAAAAGTTCTAGAAGAGTACAGGGTCCTCTCTCACAGATATAGCCTAACTTTTATCCCATACAGAGAAAGATGCACCCTCTAATCACTCACCTGGGAACATTTGCCTCTTCCCTCAGCCTCTCACCCTGGGAGATTTCCCCTTCCCTGCCAGGACACAGGACATTTCCAAGATAGAAGATGCTAAAATTTAATACAATCCCAACTTAAATTATACACGTTTGATAAAAGCATCTTGCATTGTCAGTGGAGGAATAAAACATAACAATTCAAAGTGTTTAAAGCTTTAAAGCCCGAAATGGCCTCGGTCCAGTATACCTGAAGGAGCGTCTCCACCTCCATCGTTCTGCCTGGACACTGAAGTCCAGCGCCGAGGGCCTTCTGGCGGTTCCTTCACTGCGAGAAGCCAAGTTACAGGGAACCAGGCAGAGGGCCTTCTGGGTAGTGGCACCCACCCTGTGGAACGCCCTCCCACCAGATGTCAAAGAGAAAAATAACGTACCAAACTTTTAGAAGACATCTAAAGGCAGCCCTGTTTAGGGAAGCTTTTAATGTTTAATAGGTTATTGTATTTTAGTGTTTCATTGGAAGCCGCCCAGAGTGGCTGGGGAAACCCAGCCAGATGGGCGGGGTATAAATAATAAATTATTATTATTATTATTATTATTATTATTATTATTATTACTTCTTTAAAAGTTATTGGAAGAAAAATCAAAATTCCAAGAATAAGAACCTGTGGGGGGTTGGGGGTGGGGAAAATCCACCAATAATCTTTCTATTTTTATTTTACTGAAAGTTTAAAAACATATTATGCATTTCTTCAAACACTTGAAAGCGCTGCCACTGGGATTTACTCAGGAGATGATTACTGATAAATGGCAATAAAGGGCAGCACATCGATAATACGAATTGAGGACAGATAGTTAAATAAATAAAGAGGCTCGTTAGACCATTACTCATGGTCCCTGGAAATCCACAGCAATAACACCTAAATCAAATGCATCTCCCCCTTTATAACTTGCTGTAAAATGGAGGTGGAGATTAAATCGCAGTTAAGACCATAACATTAATGTACTGTTTTACTCTGAGAATACTAGGTCTCCTAAGCCTGCAGTTTAGCTAGAGGCAGGAAAAGGATGCTTACTATATTACTGCAACGGCTGAATATCCCTTTTTGAGTCCATCTTCCGTATCGCCTTCTAGCTCACTATGACTAGTAGAAAGCCACAAACAAGGCCAGCTGCTCCTTTTTCTACGCTCCCCACCCCCTTTCTCACAAAGGATGCAGAATTTATTTCTGCAGCGTGCATAAGTGGACATTACTTTACACAAAACGCTAGCAAAAAGAGCATGTGGCATTCATACAGAGCAGTCTTTTGTTTTTTGTTTTTTTGAGATACTGGGTACTTTGCACAACACGCGCATTTGTCCATCTCCTTTGACACAGTGGCCCGGTTCAGACATTGGTTTAAACGATGATTTATTGAAACAAAATCAAAATCAAGACATGGTTTCGGATCCTAGCTTTCTTCAATAAGCCATAATTTAAACTAATGACACATTCTGGTTTGGACATAACATCAAACTCTGTTTTTTTAAAAAACAACAGGTGAATGTTTCCATTCTCCTCCTCGTGGATGAACTTGAGAAAAGGGGAGGGGACACATACAAACCCAATGCTGGTATGAATCCCAGTTCTGGGTAGTGAGAGTGCTGGTGCGCTCTGGGTCCTGATAGTAGGTTTCTCATAGGCTTCTGGCTGCCACTGAGGGAGCAAAATGCTGGACTAGATGTGGGATTCAGTAGGCTCTTCTTATGCTTTCATGGCTTGCCAAGACTCATTTGCCACTAAACTATGATTTAGCATCATGCATGAACTTGGCCAATGTCTCTGAGAAACAGCTGTCCTCTTAGGCGGTTTCTGTTCATTTCGGTGGTGCTTGAACACACCTGTGGCTCCATTAGGGTCGGAGTCCAGGGCCCAACTCCAGGGCCCTACAGCCAGCCGCTCCCCCTCTCCCCACAAAAAGCAAGTACCTGAAGAGACAGATGGTGGAGGCAGGCATGATGGGAGCCTTCATAGCACAGCGGGCCCACCTAAATGAGAAAGAGAGAAAGAATGTCTGAGAAAGACAGGGCTGGATTAACCATTAAGCAAAATAAGCACATAAACCATATGGTGCAGCTGAAAAAAAGGCTCCCACAATAACAGACTCTCCAAGTGTCCCTATTTTCCAGAGACAGTCCTGGTTTTACAGAAGCCGTCCCAGTTTCTGATTTGATCCCAGAATGTCCCGCTTTTCCTTAGGACATCCCTGTTTTCATCGGAGACATGTTGGAGGGTATGGAGTTATGCAACCGCATAGCCAAGGAGATAAGTAATTATACAACCTTTAGAAGACATCTGAAGGCAGCCCTAGATAGGGAAGTTTTTCAAATGTTTTATTATGGTTTTATATATGCTAGAAGCCACCACTCCCCCCCCTATAGTTTTACAAACTATTCTATTTTCTTGCAAGTTGAAGCTTTGTTTTGTTCTCTCTAGAGGCATTTCGCAATTTATCTGCAGATGGGAAAGGAATCTATTTCACTGAAGATCAGGCAAGTGGTGCTTAATTCCATTTCCCTCTTTTCCGTTATTGTTCGTAGTAGCTTGTTTTTATTCTTGGAAACCAAATGCCTTTCCTTCTCAAATGAGATTGAAACAGGTTTATTAAAAAAAAAAAGGAGGGGGAAGAGAACACGAAACACAAAACCTAAACTGGAATAGGCATTCATAGCAGATTTTGAATGCATATTTCATTGTGTCTGGAGGTATGGATTCACATTTCAGGATTTGCCAATTTAGCAAGAACTATTCATATCAGCAAGTCCATTAAATGAAGGCAAAAGGGGGCTTAGCAACAGATTTTTATTCTCTCTTCGGTACTTAATACTTCAGAATTGAGGTTTTTCAAATGCAGAACATGATGCTTTGATAAGGTTGCTCAAGAGTGGAATTCTCACTCCAAAGTATCTCCAGTAATACCTCTAGAGATCTCTGTACGTTTATACTTTAAGGAACAAATGAGAGAGATTTAATGTATTTTTAATCTCTGTTGGAAGCCACCCAGAGTGGCTGGGGAAACCCAGCCAGGTGGGCTGGGTACAAATAATAAAATAATAAAAGAAGTAGAAGTAAAAGTAGAAGTAAGATTTAAAATAAATTTAAAAAATCACCATATCTGGTTAATTCAGCATTGAGGAAGAAAATTGCATTTTCAGTGCGAATGTTACATCTTACAAGCCACCCAAGATGTTCTACAAAGACATGTCAATGCAATTCACTGCCAATAAACAAACAAAAGCCCCCAAATCTTTGGCTAGAGGTGGCCAGTGTGGTGGGGCAGAGTTTACCTTCCAATGCCAGCCACTGTGACTTTCCTGGATGGGGCTAGAATGGGTCAGAGTGGAAACGAGTTGAGGTTCTGTGGATGCACCAACAGAAGCACTGGATTGGCTCTGCCAGGATATCCACACAGCTCCAACTTCAGCACTACCCTGCTCTCACAGCTGGGGAGGGGAGGCTTAAACTTCACCTTAACAATCAGAAAGAAGGTCTGGCTCATTAAACAGCAAAATAAAACTGAAAAGGTCACGTCCAAGAGACTTAAATAGATGTATTAATCCATCTAGAACACCCTCTACTGACATTTTAGCTGTCTAAAGAATAGCGTTGAAGAATCATAAATCACACACTCTTTATTTGGATCCAGATTATTCTATGGTTCTTTATATGTTGTGGAAATATTATTTTGACATAGGTTTTGTTTATAGACTTATCTGTTTTAATTATTGCATTACAGAGTTCTTATATTCTGGATTTTTGTTTCTTCCCATCTTTTTTACTATAAGGTTCAACTCCATTTTTATATAATAAAATTGTATTAACACATTTATGGGCAGCACAGATACTATTTTTTGTGTATGCATCGCCTGATTATTAAGCTTATTTAAGTCTGTTAACTTCATTTTGTTCATTTGTTTGTTTTACGTTAAAGCTCTCCTCCTCAGCACCCATGCCTTTTATTTATTTTGTGTTTCAAAAACTCACAATGCAATTGCTAATCACATTGCCATTACTGTAATATATATTTAGGCTCACTGACCTGGTACAGGCAACTTCTAGTCTCCCCTGTAGCAGCCGGCCCAGTCCACAAGCGCATGTGATTGCAGTGCTAGACGTGACTATTTTGAGTGTGGAGGAAAACCATCTCAAGCGTGGCAAGGAGGGGAAAATGTGCATCATTAAGGTTTCAATGACAGCCTCAGGAAAGTCACAGGCTATTGAACTAACGTTGGGCGCTGGCTCAGCAGTCTCTATGCCACCTGATTCAATCTACTTTCATTACTTAAGAAATGCACCATTTACTGAACTACAGTTGGGCTGTTACTTGGGAAAACAGGTTCCTGTGTGCAACTGCCTGCTTCACATGTAACTTTTGGTACGTGCTGTATACCTGCAGAGTTTCATGTTGCCCCTAAATGCCCTCTTAACCTTGGCAGAGATTTATTTCCTGCAATTAACCTCAAGGGTGTTAAGAAGCACTTTGGTTCCCCTCAATCACAAAATTGTTGTTGTTGTTTAGTTGTGTCCGACTCTTCGTGACCCCATGGACCAGAGCACGCCAGGCACTCCTGTCTTCCACTGCCTCCCGCAGTTTGGTCAAACTCATGCTGGTAGCTTCGAGAACACTGTCCAACCATCTCGTCCTCTGTCGTCCCCTTCTCCTTGTGCCCTCCATCTTTCCCAACATCAGGGTCTTTTCCAGGGAGTCTTCTCTTCTCAGGAGGTGGCCAAAGTATTGGAGCCTCAGCTTCAGGATCTGTCCTTCCAGTGAGCACCCAGGGCTGATTTCCTTAAGAATGGATCGGTTTGATCTTCTTGCAGTCCATGGGACTAGTCATTTTTATAAAAAAAACCTTTTAATTTTCATTGAATATTTTTTTAAATGCAACAAAATGAGCATCCAGAGCAACTGTGTACAGAGTCTGAGTTTCATGGCCATGTAATAGCAATACTCATAAGACTGAAACATTGAGAATGGATGTGTTTCAATGGGACTTAAACAAGAGTAAGGTCACAGCCACACCATTGGTGAAATGTAATGTAGCACTAAGAAGATGGTTTCACCAGAACATGCATTCTGCTTGCCAGAGAAAACACTCTCCCCCCCCCACCCCCATTCTGGGGGTTCTTCTGATCCTACAGATGATTTGTGAGGTGTACATGGTGGATGAGGGGAAGGGGAGAAGAGGAAACCCTCGAGATCCACAGGTTCCCCATCCCTGCTGTGTGATATTTGACAATGCATGTGAATTTGTCCACAAAGTTAAAATGCAACATGTGACAGCTCGTTGTCTGTTGCCGCCACCATTGACATTTCAGGAACCTTGTCCAAAAAAAGGTCCCCCACTAGCTGCATAATACTAGAGAGTGGTCTCCATTTGGTATTGCTACCTTTAATTTCTTAATGCCTGTTTTTGATAGACCTGCTTGAGCAGCAATTACTGTCTCTTAACAGAGGGAAATACAATATTGCCTTTAATCAACAGAGCTTGAAGCACTGTTGGTGCGAGATGTGGTCGTCTAGAGTTATTACAGGAAATCAAGTCAGCAGTTATGAGGGGGGAAATCAGATAATGGCAGAAAAGTAAGACTGAAGAGGGAAATGGTCTCACAAATAACAGGACTGAGGGGAACAGTTTCCACCACCACTTTTGAAAAATCAATTTCTGCTTTAGAATAAAAATATGTTGACATTTAATGCAGCCCTATTTTTCTTGCTACATTTTACTGTGAATTTATAAATGCATTGATTTCCCCCTCTCTTTTGTCCTTCCCTTTCTCCTAGTGGATGACGATGACAATGTACTGCTAAGCAAGTGACAACGCTCTATAAATGCTGGTAAGCATTTAAACAAATGCTGTTATATATAAAGTTTCCCTTCCAAAACCTCTTTCTTAAAGGCTTTAATATCAAACAGTGTATTGGGGAAGTACACTTTTTGCAGAATTCAATCTGTTAAATAAGAAGTCCTAGCATGGAAAGTGCATTTCCTGATGGCCCCTGCTCACTTTCTTTGGTTGGCTGTTCGAAATGCATGCTACAAGTTGCTGAAAATATAAATCGCCACCTTCACCACATCCTCCACCAACAAGAAGCTCACTTAATATGTTCTTACCACTTTGACGGAAGCCCCAGATCAGAGGCCAGGGTTGTTGCTACCATTTCCCCTTCCCGGACAAGGTGTCATCCCAGTACACTTGGAGTGAGGGCGAGTCACGTAGAATATACACATGTAAATAAGTTGCCATTGTTGTAGACAATTAAGGTGAAGAGCATTCACAGCAAGATTCTAGTCTATGATGGGAGTCAAATGGGCGGATGGAAGGAAATCTACTGGATAGGCCATTCTCAACAGATTCCTCCGAGATCCCTACTCAGCAGTGCTACTTGATTCAAGTTGCCATCCTGTGCACACTTACCCAGGAATAAGTGCTACTGAATGAAATGGAATTTCCAAACAAACATGCCTGGGATTGTGTTACCCACCGTTAATGAACCCTCTCCATAATGCGGCCCAATCCTTTCATTGAGAATGAAAATCAGGAGGGACTCTTGTGTACACTTCTGATGCTTATATATTGTTCTTTTTCTTTTTTCAAGCTGAAGAGGTGTGAAGAATGACAAATGAAGAATGACAAGTGAAGTGGCTGTGTCATCACTGCAGCCTCTCTACGATGGCAGGGCGGCAGAGGGAGTAGCCACTGTTGAAACTATGGAGCACATCCAAATGTAATGCAGTGGTTAAACTACTGGAATCAACCAGCTGATGAGGGATGTAGTTTTCCTGCTCTTTTTTAAAATAAAGTTTTTCTATTGGTTTTACATAGTTTTATGCATTTTAACTTTAACCATTTCAAACATTAAAATAAAAGGTTCTTTTGAAGCTTTGGACCTCCTTCCCTCCCTCCATGGGTTCCATATTTAAAATAAAATTTTCTGCATCTTTTACCATAATCCATCTGTTATATATCCATTGTTACCATAATTAATTCCACATTACAAGTGTCGTTACATCCTGCCAATGATTTTAACTGTTTACAGTGGTCTTTTCAATAAATTAGGAATTTACTCCAATCTTTTGAAAATACTTGATCTTGCTGGTTTCTGATCTTCCCTGTCAGTTTTGCCATCTCTGCACACTTCCATCAGTTTTGTCTGCCATTCTTCTCTTGTTGGCACTTCTCCTTCCTTCCATCTCTGGTAGTTTTCCTGCTCTTTACTGGGACGGGGCAGGATGGCTTCAAGCCCAGGGCATTGTGGGTACTCTGGCAAAGCCAATGAGGTGCTCTTTGGGATTTGCCCAGGAAGCCTTGGCCTCGCTGCCACCCTGCCCCACACCCTGAAGCCGTTTTCATCCCATTAGGAGTTATGCTCCAACTGCATAGCTTCAAGAGTCAATTTTCTTGTTTTCCTCTTCTCTGCCCTCCCCATTCCCTTGTTGCTTGTGTGTCACGTCTTTAAGATTGTAAGCCTGGGGGCAGAGGTTCTCTCTCCTTTTTATATTGATCTATAAGCTGCTCTGGGAACCCTTTTATTTAAAGGTGTGTGTGTGTTTGTGTGCGACTGCACATGCATGCATACAGTAAGAGGTGGATGATTTTTTTTAATACTTCATAACCTGCTGCATTGCATACCAGCTAATCAGTGCAGAATGCAGTTCCACAGGCTGCCTGTGTAATTTGCACTCAATAATCCATGGCGAGCTTACTTTGAAAGCAAATAAACAGAAAATTCTATAGCATTTCATTAAAATTCCATTAAAGCAGCAATGCATAGACATTCGCGGAGATTCACCTGGCTCCAACATTTAACAACTCAGTCTGTGATTTGGGGGCTTTGGCTGCAAATCCCTCTGCTCCCTCTTTTGCTGCGGAAGGAAACAGGTGGGCTGTTATGGGTCACAAAGTGGAGACTGAAAACATGCATGACGATGTGGTACATCCCTCTGACTCAACCCTGTTAGATCAAGGCACGCTCGCGCCTTAAACCCTATCCAGTTGCAGGGAATTGCTGGTGGGGCGAGTGCTGTTGCACTCAGGTGCTGCTTGTGGGCTTCCTATACACACCTGGGTGGCCACTGTGAGAACAGGGTGCCAGGTTAGATGGGCCTTGGCCTGATCCAACAGGCTCTGCTTATGTGACGGCACCAAAGTGCAGAAATTGAAGGTCCTTAAATGGTACCCGGAACTGATTATAAGGTAAGCTCAAGTGGCAACCGAGCTCAGAATCAGCTTCTGGGAACCACAAGCTGCTCCTTTCTCCTTGTTGTGAGAAGGAAGAGGTTCTCCCAGAAGACACTGAGCAAGGCCTCTCTCCCACCCCACAAGACTTGGGACATTGCAACAGCAGCATCACAGTATAAAGCTAAGATGAAATCCCCAACCCAAATTTAGTGGCTGGGTTTGGGCTCTGTGTGACACGTGTCCCACTTCTCACACTCCATTCTACAGCATAGTTTTGGTGTTCTCTACAGCATGACGGTGGGGCGCGGGTGGCGCTGTGGTCCAAATCACAGAGCCTAGGGCTTGCCGATCAGAAGGTTGGCGGTTCAAATCTCCGTGATGGGGTGAGCGCCCGTTGTTTGGTCCCTGCTCCTGCCAACCTAGCAGTTCGAAAGCACATAGTGCAAGTAGATAAATAGGTACCGCTCCAGCGGGAAGGTAAATGGTGTTTCCGTGCGCTGCTCTGGTTCGCCAGAAGTGGCTTAGTCATGCTGGCCACAGGACCCGGAAGCTGTACGCTGGCTCCCTCGGCCAATAAAGCGAGATGAGCGCCCCAACCCCAGAGTCATCTGCAACTGGACCTAATGGTCAGGGGTCCCTTTACCTTTACCTTTACAGCATGGCGGCAGTGGAACCGCACTGGTCACGCCACCCTAAAATCGCCTCTGATTTAACACCACATTACAGGCAGAGGATGTGCAGGTGGGAAGGGGCTCCTCCTTAGTTTTCCAAGGGTGTGCAAATTCTTTGGAAGTTTTCAGGGAAACTCACTTTGTTTCTTTGTGCCCAAGTGGTGTATAAAAATAATAAATCACCACCACTTTCTGCCAAAGAGTTCACACACAGAGAAAAAAACCTTTCCACAAATTCCACTGCTCCCTAAAGTTTCAGAGGCTCAGAACCATATCACCAAGTTCTTATCTACTTGAGCCATTCCCTGTGACCTAATAATAAATTGGGCTGTCTACGCTGCAATTCAGTAGAATGAAGATGTTGTAGGAGGCAGTCGTTGATACAGCGCTTTTGCCCTTTCTCATTTCTGTATTTCTGTGGTGGGCTAGCTAGAAAGTAACATAGTTAGGGGTCGTATATTCCAGTTGAGGTCAGTGGCACTGCTCACATTCATATCGCTTAATATCTGTGGTAAAGCTATTCCAGGTTCTGGCCCCTACATGTGAATTTGGATTTCTTTTCCCATTACAGACCTGAGATTGCATATTGCAATTTCTCAGTGGCAGGAGCTAATAATTCATTAGAGCCAGGCTGAGCATGGCCGCCTGTGTGCAGAATAAGACAATTGGCAGTGCACTTGATTTATACCTCCAGCTTAGCTAATTAAGCAATAATTCAAGGGGAATCCATCATTGTGACAGCTTTGTTGATCAACCACCCCCAAGCAAAGTCAAAGGTGTTCAGTAGCTTGGGGAGGAAAACCCAGGTCAATAATGAAAGCTGCTAAGATGGGAGTGTAGAACATACCAATGACTGTGTCTGTGTTTTAAAAAAACAATGGATAGAAGCTTAATGCTTTCATAAGCACGTCTTCCTATACGCATAAAAAATGTAAGGCTGTTGTCACACTGCAGTTTGTGTGGCTGCCAATAGGTGGCCCTGCCAACTGCAGTATTGCAACAGAACAACAGGTGAGTGAGCAAGCACTATCTGAAGTCCCCCCTCTTTTAAAGAGGGTTGGAGGTTGGAGTGAACTGGGGGGGAGGGGAATGGGCTGGGGAGGGGAGGGGAGGTTTGGGTGAGCTATGAGAGGCTAGGTGAGTGGGATAAAGGGAAGAGGGATTGGCCAGGTGTGAGGGAAGGTGGTTGGTGAGTAGGCAGGGTTGGTGAACAGGGACGGCAGCCCCTAATGCAGGCTTCCTCAACCTTGGCCCTCCATATGTTTTTGGCCTACAACTCCCATGATCCCTAGCTAGCAGGACTAGTGGTCAGGGATGCTGGGAATTGTAGTCTCAAAACATCTGGAGAGCCGAGCTTGAGGAAGCCTGCCCTAGTGCATCCATATATGTACGGAAACACAACCTGCTTATTACATTTATATACCTTTTCTCCATGGAGCTTAATGTAGCCTGCATGGCTCTCTTCTGCTCCATTTTATCCTCAGAGAACCCTGTGAGGTAGGCTAGGCTGAGAGGCAGTGACTGGCCCAAGGTCACCCAGTGAGTTTCATGGTGGAGCAGGGATTTGAACCCTGGTCTCCCTGCTCTTAAGTCCAACACTCTAACCACTGCACTACATTGGCTGTCTATAGCAACAGAGTGAGGATATATTTTCATGGGAGCGTCTTGCTGGAATGGGTGTAGAGAAGCAGCCATAACACTGCAGGTTTCATGTGCTGTTTGCCTTTTACATGTGGTTTGAAATCCCGTTCAATGAATGTCTGGA